>NW_024376266.1:0-189195 GCF_016808335.1 Panicum virgatum
AACGAACGCACAACATCCACCTTATAGGACACTAAACTGATATTTTAGTGCGTTACCATACTATTTGGGTGCATTTGGGACCCTTTGGTTGCCTTACGGAACTTGGTGCAAACGGGCCGAACTAGTGCAAAAGTTCGTGCCACGAAGTCGCATCGGAATTTTTTGCGATGAAGGCACCCGATCCACCCCATTGGACCCTAAACTGACGTTTTGGTGCGTTTCGTACTATTTGGGTGCATTTGGGACCGTTTGGTTGCCTTACGAAACTCGGTGCAAAGCGGGCCGAACTAGTGCAAAAGTTCGTGCCACGAAGTCACGTCGGAATTTTTTGCAACGAACACACCCGATCCCCCCATTAGACCCTAAACTAACGTTTTGGTGTGTTTTGTACTATTTGGGTGCATTTGGGACCGTTCGGTTGCCTTACGGAACTCGGTGCAAAACGGGCCGAACTAGTGCAAAAGTTCGTGCCACGAAGTCGCGTCAGATTTTTCACAACGAACGCACACGATCCACCTTATAGGACCCTAAACTGATGTTTTTAGTGTGTTCCGTACTATTTGGGTGCATTTGAGACCGTTTGGTTGCCTTACGGAACTTGGTGCAAAACGGGCCGAACTAGTGCAAAAGTTCGTTCCACGAAGTCGCGTCGGATTTTTTCGCAACGAATGCACACGATCCACCTTATCGGACCCCAAACTGATGTTTTAGTGTGTTCCGTACTATTTGGGTGCATTTGAGACCGTTGGTTGCCTTACGGAACTTGGTGCAAAACGGGCCGTACTAGTGCAAACATTCGTGCCACGAAGTGGCGTCGGAATTTTTGCAACAAATGCACGCGATCCACCTTATAGGACCCTAAACTGATGTTTTAGTGCGTTCTGTACTATTTGGGTGCATTTGAGGCCGTTTGGTTGCCTTACGGAACTTGGTGCAAAACCGGCCGAACTAGTGCAAAAGTTCGTGCCATGAAGTCGCATCGGAATTTTTCGCGATGAGGCACCTGATACACCCCATTGGACCCTAAACTGACGTTTTGGTGCATTTCTTACTATTTGGGTGCATTAGGAACCGTTTCGCTGCCTTACGAAACTCGGTGCAAAACGGGCCGATCTAGTGCAAGAGTTCGTGCCACGAAGTCGCGTCTGAATTTTTCACAACAAACACACACGATCCTCCTTATAGGACCCTAAACTGATGTTTAGTGTGTTCCATACTATTTGGGTGCATTTGAGTCCATTTGGTTGCCTTACGGAACTTGGTGCAAAACTGGCCGAACTAGTGCAAAAGTTCGTGCCACGAAGTCGCATCGGAATTTTGCACAAAGAACGCACACGATCCACCTTATAGGACCCTAAACTGACATTTTGGTGTGTTTCATACTATTTAGGTGCATTTGGGACCGTTTGGTTGCGTTACGAAACTCGGTGCACAGCGGGCCGAATTAGTGCAAAAGTTTGTGCCACGAAGTCACGTCAGAATTTTTCAGAACGAATGCACCCGATCCATCCCATTGGACCCTAAACTGACGTTTTGTGCGTTTCATACTATTTGGGTGCATTTGGGACCGTTTGGTTGCCTTACAAAACTCGGTGCAAAGCGGGTCGAACTAGTGCAAAAGTTTGTGCCACGAAGTCGCGTCAAAATTTTTCACAACGAACACACCCGATCCACCCCATTGGACCCTAAACTGAAGTTTTGGTGCATTTCGTACTATTTGGGTGCATTTGGGACTGTTCGGTTGCCTTACGGAACTCGGTACAAAACAGGGCGAACTAGTGCAAAAGTTCGTGCCACGAAGTCGCGTCGGAATTTTCGCAACGAACGCACAACATCCACCTTATAGGACACTAAACTGATATTTTAGTGCGTTCCATACTATTTGGGTGCATTTGGGACCCTTTGGTTGCCTTACGGAACTTGGGGCAAAACGGGCCGAACTAGTGCAAAAGTTCGTGCCACGAAGTCGCATCGGAATTTTTTGCGATGAAGGCACCCGATCCACCCCATTGGACCCTAAACTGACGTTTTGGTGCGTTTCGTACTATTTGGGTGCATTTGGGACCGTTTGGTTGCCTTACGAAACTCGGTTGCAAAGCGGGCCGAACTAGTGCAAAAGTTCGTGCCACGAAGTCGCGTCGGAATTTTTCGCAACGAACACACCCGATCCCCCCATTAGACCCTAAACTAACGTTTTGGTGTGTTTTGTACTATTTGGGTGCATTTGGGACCGTTCGGTTGCCTTACGGAACTCGGTGCAAAACGGGCCGAACTAGTGCAAAAAGTTCGTACCACGAAGTCACGTCAGAATTTTTCACAACGAACGCACACGATCCACCTTATAGGACCCTAAACTGATGTTTTAGTGCATTCCGTACTATTTGGGTGGATTTGAGACCGTTTGGTTGCCTTACGGAACTTGGTGCAAAACGGGCCGAACTAGTGCAAAAGTTCCTTCCACGAAGTCGCATCGGATTTTTTCGCAACGAATGCACACGATCCACCTTATCGGACCCCAAACTGATGTTTTAGTGTGTTCCGTACTATTTGGGTGCATTTGAGACCGTTTGGTTGCCTTACGGAACTTGGTGCAAAACCGGCCGAACTAGTGCAAAAGTTCGTGCCATGAAGTCGCATCGGAATTTTTCGCGATGAGGCACCCGATCCACCCCATTGGACCCTAAACTGACGTTTTGGTGCATTTCTTACTATTTGGGTGCATTAGGAAACCGTTTCGCTGCCTTACGAAACTCGGTGCAAAACGGGCCGATCTAGTGCAAGAGTTCGTGCCACGAAGTCGCGTCTGAATTTTTCACAACAAACACACACGATCCTCCTTATAGGACCCTAAACTGATGTTTTAGTGTGTTCCATACTATTTGGGTGCATTTGAGTCCATTTGGTTGCCTTACGGAACTTGGTGCAAAACTGGCCGAACTAGTGCAAAAGTTCGTGCCACGAAGTCGCATCGGAATTTTGCACAAAGAACGCACACGATCCACCTTATAGGACCCTAAACTGACATTTTGGTGTGTTTCATACTATTTAGGTGCATTTGGGACCGTTTGGTTGCGTTACGAAACTCGGTGCACAGCGGGCCGAATTAGTGCAAAAGTTTGTGCCACGAAGTCACGTCAGAATTTTTCAGAACGAATGCACCCGATCCATCCCATTGGACCCTAAACTGACGTTTTTGTGCGTTTCATACTATTTGGGTGCATTTGGGACCGTTTGGTTGCCTTACAAAACTCGGTGCAAAGCGGGTCGAACTAGTGCAAAAGTTTGTGCCACGAAGTCGCGTCAAAATTTTTCACAACGAACACACCCGATCCACCCCATTGACCCTAAACTGAAGTTTTGGTGCATTTCGTACTATTTGGGTGCATTTGGGACTGTTCGGTTGCCTTACGGAACTCGGTACAAAACAGGGCGAACTAGTGCAAAAGTTCGTGCCACGAAGTCGCGTCGGAATTTTTCGCAACGAACGCACAACATCCACCTTATAGGACACTAAACTGATATTTTAGTGCGTTCCATACTATTTGGGTGCATTTGGGACCCTTGGTTGCCTTACGGAACTTGGGGCAAAACGGGCCGAACTAGTGCAAAAGTTCGTGCCACGAAGTCGCATCGGAATTTTTTGCGATGAAGGCACCCGATCCACCCCATTGGACCCTAAACTGACGTTTTGGTGCGTTTCGTACTATTTGGGTGCATTTGGGACCGTTTGGTTGCCTTACGAAACTCGGTGCAAAGCGGGCCGAACTAGTGCAAAAGTTCGTGCCACGAAGTCGCGTCGGAATTTTTCGCAACGAACACACCCGATCCCCCCATTAGACCCTAAACTAACGTTTTGGTGTGTTTTGTACTATTTGGGTGCATTTGGGACCGTTCGGTTGCCTTACGGAACTCGGTGCAAAACGGGCCGAACTAGTGCAAAAGTTCGTACCACGAAGTCACGTCAGAATTTTTCACAACGAACGCACACGATCCACCTTATAGGACCCTAAACTGATGTTTTAGTGCATTCCGTACTATTTGGGTGCATTTGAGACCGTTTGGTTGCCTTACGGAACTTGGTGCAAAACGGGCCGAACTAGTGCAAAAGTTCCTTCCACGAAGTCGCATCGGATTTTTTTCGCAACGAATGCACACGATCCACCTTATCGGACCCCAAACTGATGTTTTAGTGTGTTCCGTACTATTTGGGTGCATTTGAGACCGTTTGGTTGCCTTACGGAACTTGGTGCAAAACCGGCCGAACTAGTGCAAAAGTTCGTGCCATGAAGTCGCATCGGAATTTTTCGCGATGAGGCACCCGATCCACCCCATTGGACCCTAAACTGACGTTTTGGTGCATTTCTTACTATTTGGGTGCATTAGGAACCGTTTCGCTGCCTTACGAAACTCGGTGCAAAACGGGCCGATCTAGTGCAAGAGTTCGTGCCACGAAGTCGCGTCTGAATTTTTCACAACAAACACACACGATCCTCCTTATAGGACCCTAAACTGATGTTTTAGTGTGTTCCATACTATTTGGGTGCATTTGAGTCCATTTGGTTGCCTTACGGAACTTGGTGCAAAACTGGCCGAACTAGTGCAAAAGTTCGTGCCACGAAGTCGCATCGGAATTTTGCACAAAGAACGCACACGATCCACCTTATAGGACCCTAAACTGACATTTTGGTGTGTTTCATACTATTTAGGTGCATTTGGGACCGTTTGGTTGCGTTACGAAACTCGGTGCACAGCGGGCCGAATTAGTGCAAAAGTTTGTGCCACGAAGTCACGTCAGAATTTTTCAGAACGAATGCACCCGATCCATCCCATTGGACCCTAAACTGACGTTTTTGTGCGTTTCATACTATTTGGGTGCATTTGGGACCGTTTGGTTGCCTTACAAAACTCGGTGCAAAGCGGGTCGAACTAGTGCAAAAGTTTGTGCCACGAAGTCGCGTCAAAATTTTTCACAACGAACACACCCGATCCACCCCATTGGACCCTAAACTGAAGTTTTGGTGCATTTCGTACTATTTGGGTGCATTTGGGACTGTTCGGTTGCCTTACGGAACTCGGTACAAAACAGGGCGAACTAGTGCAAAAGTTCGTGCCACGAAGTCGCGTCGGAATTTTTCGCAACGAACGCACAACATCCACCTTATAGGACACTAAACTGATATTTTAGTGCGTTCCATACTATTTGGGTGCATTTGGGACCCTTTGGTTGCCTTACGGAACTTGGGGCAAAACGGGCCGAACTAGTGCAAAAGTTCGTGCCACGAAGTCGCATCGGAATTTTTTGCAATGAAGGCACCCGATCCACCCCATTTGACCCTAAACTAACGTTTTGGTGCGTTTCGTACTATTTGGGTGCATTTGGGACCGTTTGGTTGCCTTACGAAACTCGGTGCAAAGCGGGCCGAACTAGTGCAAAAGTTCGTGCCACGAAGTCGCGTCGGAATTTTTCGCAACGAACACACCCGATCCCCCCATTAGACCCTAAACTAACGTTTTGGTGTGTTTTGTACTATTTGGGTGCATTTGGGACCGTTCGGTTGCCTTACGGAACTCGGTGCAAAACGGGCCGAACTAGTGCAAAAGTTCGTGCCACGAAGTCACGTCAGAATTTTTCACAACGAACGCACACGATCCACCTTATAGGACCCTAAACTGATGTTTTAGTGCATTCCGTACTATTTGGGTGCATTTGAGACCGTTTGGTTGCCTTACGGAACTTGGTGCAAAACGGGCCGAACTAGTGCAAAAGTTCCTTCCACGAAGTCGCGTCGGATTTTTTCGCAACGAATGCACACGATCCACCTTATCGGACCCCAAACTGATGTTTTAGTGTGTTCCGTACTATTTGGGTGCATTTGAGACCGTTTGGTTGCCTTACGGAACTTGGTGCAAAACCGGCCGAACTAGTGCAAAAGTTCGTGCCATGAAGTCGCATCGGAATTTTTCGCGATGAGGCACCCGATCCACCCCATTGGACCCTAAACTGACGTTTTGGTGCATTTCTTACTATTTGGGTGCATTAGGAACCGTTTCGCTGCCTTACGAAACTCGGTGCAAAACGGGCCGATCTAGTGCAAGAGTTCGTGCCACGAAGTCGCGTCTGAATTTTTCACAACAAACACACACGATCCTCCTTATAGGACCCTAAACTGATGTTTTAGTGTGTTCCATACTATTTGGGTGCATTTGAGTCCATTTGGTTGCCTTACGGAACTTGGTGCAAAACTGGCCGAACTAGTGCAAAAGTTCGTGCCACGAAGTCGCATCGGAATTTTGCACAAAGAACGCACACGATCCACCTTATAGGACCCTAAACTGACATTTTGGTGTGTTTCATACTATTTAGGTGCATTTGGGACCGTTTGGTTGCGTTACGAAACTCGGTGCACAGCGGGCCGAATTAGTGCAAAAGTTTGTGCCACGAAGTCACGTCAGAATTTTTCAGAACGAATGCACCCGATCCATCCCATTGGACCCTAAACTGACGTTTTTGTGCGTTTCATACTATTTGGGTGCATTTGGGACCGTTTGGTTGCCTTACAAAACTCGGTGCAAAGCGGGTCGAACTAGTGCAAAAGTTTGTGCCACGAAGTCGCGTCAAAATTTTTCACAACGAACACACCCGATCCACCCCATTGGACCCTAAACTGAAGTTTTGGTGCATTTCGTACTATTTGGGTGCATTTGGGACTGTTCGGTTGCCTTACGGAACTCGGTACAAAACAGGGCGAACTAGTGCAAAAGTTCGTGCCACGAAGTCGCGTCGGAATTTTTCGCAACGAACGCACAACATCCACCTTATAGGACACTAAACTGATATTTTAGTGCGTTCCATACTATTTGGGTGCATTTGGGACCCTTTGGTTGCCTTACGGAACTTGGGGCAAAACGGGCCGAACTAGTGCAAAAGTTCGTGCCACGAAGTCGCATCGGAATTTTTTGCGATGAAGGCACCCGATCCACCCCATTGGACCCTAAACTGACGTTTTGGTGCGTTTCGTACTATTTGGGTGCATTTGGGACCGTTTGGTTGCCTTACGAAACTCGGTGCAAAGCGGGCCGAACTAGTGCAAAAGTTCGTGCCACGAAGTCGCGTCGGAATTTTTCGCAACGAACACACCCGATCCCCCCATTAGACCCTAAACTAACGTTTTGGTGTGTTTTGTACTATTTGGGTGCATTTGGGACCGTTCGGTTGCCTTACGGAACTCGGTGCAAAACGGGCCGAACTAGTGCAAAAGTTCGTACCACGAAGTCACGTCAGAATTTTTCACAACGAACGCACACGATCCACCTTATAGGACCCTAAACTGATGTTTTAGTGCATTCCGTACTATTTGGGTGCATTTGAGACCGTTTGGTTGCCTTACGGAACTTGGTGCAAAACGGGCCGAACTAGTGCAAAAGTTCCTTCCACGAAGTCGCATCGGATTTTTTCGCAACGAATGCACACGATCCACCTTATCGGACCCCAAACTGATGTTTTAGTGTGTTCCGTACTATTTGGGTGCATTTGAGACCGTTTGGTTGCCTTACGGAACCTGGTGCAAAACCGGCCGAACTAGTGCAAAAGTTCGTGCCATGAAGTCGCATCGGAATTTTTCGCGATGAGGCACCCGATCCACCCCATTGGACCCTAAACTGACGTTTTGGTGCATTTCTTACTATTTGGGTGCATTAGGAACCGTTTCGCTGCCTTACGAAACTCGGTGCAAAACGGGCCGATCTAGTGCAAGAGTTCGTGCCACGAAGTCGCGTCTGAATTTTTCACAACAAACACACACGATCCTCCTTATAGGACCCTAAACTGATGTTTTAGTGTGTTCCATACTATTTGGGTGCATTTGAGTCCATTTGGTTGCCTTACGGAACTTGGTGCAAAACTGGCCGAACTAGTGCAAAAGTTCGTGCCACGAAGTCGCATCGGAATTTTGCACAAAGAACGCACACGATCCACCTTATAGGACCCTAAACTGACATTTTGGTGTGTTTCATACTATTTAGGTGCATTTGGGACCGTTTGGTTGCGTTACGAAACTCGGTGCACAGCGGGCCGAATTAGTGCAAAAGTTTGTGCCACGAAGTCACGTCAGAATTTTTCAGAACGAATGCACCCGATCCATCCCATTGGACCCTAAACTGACGTTTTTGTGCATTTCATACTATTTGGGTGCATTTGGGACCGTTTGGTTGCCTTACAAAACTCGGTGCAAAGCGGGTCGAACTAGTGCAAAAGTTCGTGCCACGAAGTCGCGTCAAAATTTTTCACAACGAACACACCCGATCCACCCCATTGGACCCTAAACTGAAGTTTTGGTGCATTTCGTACTATTTGGGTGCATTTGGGACTGTTCGGTTGCCTTACGGAACTCGGTACAAAACAGGGCGAACTAGTGCAAAAGTTCGTGCCACGAAGTCGCGTCGGAATTTTTCGCAACGAACGCACAACATCCACCTTATAGGACACTAAACTGATATTTTAGTGCGTTCCATACTATTTGGGTGCATTTGGGACCCTTTGGTTGCCTTACGGAACTTGGGGCAAAACGGGCCGAACTAGTGCAAAAGTTCGTGCCACGAAGTCGCATCGGAATTTTTTGCAATGAAGGCACCCGATCCACCCCATTTGACCCTAAACTGACGTTTTGGTGCGTTTCGTACTATTTGGGTGCATTTGGGACCGTTTGGTTGCCTTACGAAACTCGGTGCAAAGCGGGCCGAACTAGTGCAAAAGTTCGTGCCACGAAGTCGCGTCGGAATTTTTCGCAACGAACACACCCGATCCCCCCATTAGACCCTAAACTAACGTTTTGGTGTGTTTTGTACTATTTGGGTGCATTTGGGACCGTTCGGTTGCCTTACGGAACTCGGTGCAAAACGGGCCGAACTAGTGCAAAAGTTCGTGCCACGAAGTCACGTCAGAATTTTTCACAACGAACGCACACGATCCACCTTATAGGACCCTAAACTGATGTTTTAGTGCATTCCGTACTATTTGGGTGCATTTGAGACCGTTTGGTTGCCTTACGGAACTTGGTGCAAAACGGGCCGAACTAGTGCAAAAGTTCCTTCCACGAAGTCGCGTCGGATTTTTTCGCAACGAATGCACACGATCCACCTTATCGGACCCCAAACTGATGTTTTAGTGTGTTCCGTACTATTTGGGTGCATTTGAGACCGTTTGGTTGCCTTACGGAACTTGGTGCAAAACCGGCCGAACTAGTGCAAAAGTTCGTGCCATGAAGTCGCATCGGAATTTTTCGCGATGAGGCACCCGATCCACCCCATTGGACCCTAAACTGACGTTTTGGTGCATTTCTTACTATTTGGGTGCATTAGGAACCGTTTCGCTGCCTTACGAAACTCGGTGCAAAACGGGCCGATCTAGTGCAAGAGTTCGTGCCACGAAGTCGCGTCTGAATTTTTCACAACAAACACACACGATCCTCCTTATAGGACCCTAAACTGATGTTTTAGTGTGTTCCATACTATTTGGGTGCATTTGAGTCCATTTGGTTGCCTTACGGAACTTGGTGCAAAACTGGCCGAACTAGTGCCAAAGTTCGTGCCACGAAGTCGCATCGGAATTTTGCACAAAGAACGCACACGATCCACCTTATAGGACCCTAAACTGACATTTTGGTGTGTTTCATACTATTTAGGTGCATTTGGGACCGTTTGGTTGCGTTACGAAACTCGGTGCACAGCGGGCCGAATTAGTGCAAAAGTTTGTGCCACGAAGTCACGTCAGAATTTTTCAGAACGAATGCACCCGATCCATCCCATTGGACCCTAAACTGACGTTTTTGTGCGTTTCATACTATTTGGGTGCATTTGGGACCGTTTGGTTGCCTTACAAAACTCGGTGCAAAGCGGGTCGAACTAGTGCAAAAGTTCGTGCCACGAAGTCGCGTCAAAATTTTTCACAACGAACACACCCGATCCACCCCATTGGACCCTAAACTGAAGTTTTGGTGCATTTCGTACTATTTGGGTGCATTTGGGACCGTTCGGTTGCCTTACGGAACTCGGTACAAAACAGGGCGAACTAGTGCAAAAGTTCGTGCCACGAAGTCGCGTCGGAATTTTTCGCAACGAACGCACAACATCCACCTTATAGGACACTAAACTGATATTTTAGTGCGTTCCATACTATTTGGGTGCATTTGGGACCCTTTGGTTGCCTTACGGAACTTGGGGCAAAACGGGCCGAACTAGTGCAAAAGTTCGTGCCACGAAGTCGCATCGGAATTTTTTGCGATGAAGGCACCCGATCCACCCCATTGGACCCTAAACTGACGTTTTGGTGCGTTTCGTACTATTTGGGTGCATTTGGGACCGTTTGGTTGCCTTACGAAACTCGGTGCAAAGCGGGCCGAACTAGTGCAAAAGTTCGTGCCACGAAGTCGCGTCGGAATTTTTCGCAACGAACACACCCGATCCCCCCATTAGACCCTAATCTAACGTTTTGGTGTGTTTTGTACTATTTGGGTGCATTTGGGACCGTTCGGTTGCCTTACGGAACTCGGTGCAAAACGGGCCGAACTAGTGCAAAAGTTCGTGCCACGAAGTCACGTCAGAATTTTTCACAACGAACGCACACGATCCACCTTATAGGACCCTAAACTGATGTTTTAGTGCGTTCCGTACTATTTGGGTGCATTTGAGACCGTTTGGTTGCCTTACGGAACTTGGTGCAAAACGGGCCGAACTAGTGCAAAAGTTCGTTCCACGAAGTCGCGTCGGATTTTTTTCGCAACGAATGCACACGATCCACCTTATCGGACCCCAAACTGATGTTTTAGTGTGTTCCGTACTATTTGGGTGCATTTGAGACCGTTTGGTTGCCTTACGGAACTTGGTGCAAAACCGGCCGAACTAGTGCAAAAGTTCGTGCCATGAAGTCGCATCGGAATTTTTCGCGATGAGGCACCCGATCCACCCCATTGGACCCTAAACTGACGTTTTGGTGCATTTCTTACTATTTGGGTGCATTAGGAACCGTTTCGCTGCCTTACGAAACTCGGTGCAAAACGGGCCGATCTAGTGCAAGAGTTCGTGCCACGAAGTCGCGTCTGAATTTTTCACAACAAACACACACGATCCTCCTTATAGGACCCTAAACTGATGTTTTAGTGTGTTCCATACTATTTGGGTGCATTTGAGTCCATTTGGTTGCCTTACGGAACTTGGTGCAAAACTGGCCGAACTAGTGCAAAAGTTCGTGCCACGAAGTCGCATCGGAATTTTGCACAAAGAACGCACACGATCCACCTTATAGGACCCTAAACTGACATTTTGGTGTGTTTCATACTATTTAGGTGCATTTGGGACCGTTTGGTTGCGTTACGAAACTCGGTGCACAGCGGCCCGAATTAGTGCAAAAGTTTGTGCCACGAAGTCACGTCAGAATTTTTCAGAACGAATGCACCCGATCCATCCCATTGGACCCTAAACTGACGTTTTTGTGCGTTTCATACTATTTGGGTGCATTTGGGACCGTTTGGTTGCCTTACAAAACTCGGTGCAAAGCGGGTCGAACTAGTGCAAAAGTTCGTGCCACGAAGTCGCGTCAAAATTTTTCACAACGAACACACCCGATCCACCCCATTGGACCCTAAACTGAAGTTTTGGTGCATTTCGTACTATTTGGGTGCATTTGGGACCGTTCGGTTGCCTTACGGAACTCGGTACAAAACAGGGCGAACTAGTGCAAAAGTTCGTGCCACGAAGTCGCGTCGGAATTTTTCGCAACGAACGCACAACATCCACCTTATAGGACACTAAACTGATATTTTAGTGCGTTCCATACTATTTGGGTGCATTTGGGACCCTTTGGTTGCCTTACGGAACTTGGGGCAAAACGGGCCGAACTAGTGCAAAAGTTCGTGCCACGAAGTCGCATCGGAATTTTTTGCGATGAAGGCACCCGATCCACCCCATTGGACCCTAAACTGATGTTTTGGTGCGTTTCATACTATTTGGGTGCATTTGGGACCGTTTGGTTGCCTTACGAAACTCGGTGCAAAGCGGGCCGAACTAGTGCAAAAGTTCGTGCCACGAAGTCGCGTCGGAATTTTTCGCAACGAACACACCCGATCCCCCATTAGACCCTAAACTAACGTTTTGGTGTGTTTTGTACTATTTGGGTGCATTTGGGACCGTTCGGTTGCCTTACGGAACTCGGTGCAAAACGGGGCGAACTAGTGCAAAAGTTCGTGCCACGAAGTCGCGTCGGAATTTTTCACAACGAATGCATCCGATCCGCCCCATTGGACCCTAAACTGACGTTTTGGTGCGTTTCGTACTATTTGGGTGCATTTGGGACCGTTTGGTTGCCTTACGAAACTCGGTGCAAAGCGGGCCGAACTAGTGCAAAAGTTTGTGCCACGAAGTCACGTCAGAATTTTTCAGAACGAATGCACCCAATCCACTCCATTGGAACCTAAACTGACATTTTGGTGGGTTTCATAACATTTGGGTGTATTTGGGACCGTTTGGTTGCCTTACGAAACTCGGTGCAAAGCGGGCCGAATTAGTGCAAAAGTTTGTGCCACGAAGTCACGTCAGAAGTTTTCAGAACGAATGCACCCGATCCACCCCATTGGACCCTAAACTGATGTTTTGGTGCGTTTCATACTATTTGGGTGCATTTGGGACCGTTTGGTTGCCTTACGAAACTCGGTGCAAAGCGGGTCGAACTAGTGTAAAAGTTCGTGCCACGAAGTCGCGTCGGAATTTTTCACAACGAACCCACCCGATCCACCCCATTGGTCCCTAAACTGAATTTTGGTGCATTTCGTACTATTTCTGTGCATTTGGGACCGTTCGGTTGCCTTACGGAACTCGGTACAAAACAGGCCGAACTAGTGCAAAAGTTCGTGCCACGAAGTCGCATCGGAATTTTTCACAACGAACGCACAAGATCCACCTTATAGGACACTAAGCTGATATTTTAGTGCGTTCCTTACTATTTGGGTTGCATTTGGGACCGTTTGGTTGCCTTACGGAACTTGGTGCAAAACGGGCCGAACTAGTGCAAAAGTTCGTGCCACGAAGTCGCATCGGAATTTTTTGTGATGAAGGCACCCGATCCACGCCATTGGACTCTAAACTGACGTTTTGGTGCGTTTCGTACTATTTGGGTGCATTTGGGACCGTTTGGTTGCGTTACGAAATTCGGTGCAAAGCAGGCCGAACTAGTGCAAAAGTTCGTGCCACGAAGTCGCGTCGGAATTTTTCGCAACGAACACACCCGATCCCCCATTAGACCCTAAAATAACATTTTGGTGCATTTCGTACTATTTGGGTGCATTTGGGACCGTTCGGTTGCCTTACGGAACTCGCTGCAAAACGGGCCGAACTAGTGCAAAAGTTCGTGCCACGAAGTCGCGTCAGAATTTTTCACAACGAACGCACACGATCCACCTTATAGGACCCTAAATTGATGTTTTAGTGCGTTCCGTACTATTTGGGTGCATTTGAGACCGTTTGGTTCCCTTACGGAACTTGGTGCAAAACGGGCCGAACTAGTGCAAAAGTTCGTTCCACGAAGTCGCGTCGGATTTTTTCGCAACGAATGCACACTATCCACCTTATCGGACCCCAAACTGATGTTTTAGTGTGTTCCGTACTATTTGGGTGCATTTGAGACCGTTTGGTTGCCTTACGGAACTTGGTGCAAAACGGGCCGTACTAGTGCAAACATTTGTGCCACGAAGTGGCGTCGGAATTTTTTGCAACAAATGCACGCGATCCACCTTATAGGACCCTAAACTGATGTTTTAGTGCGTTTTGTACTATTTGGGTGCATTTGAGACCGTTTGGTTGCCTTACGGAACTTGGTGCAAAACCGGCCGAACTAGTGCAAAAGTTCGTGCCATGAAGTCGCATCGGAATTTTTCGCGATGAGGCACCCGATCCACCCCATTGGACCCTAAACTGACGTTTTGGTGCATTTCCTACTATTTGGGTGCATTAGGAACCGTTTCGCTGCCTTACGAAACTCGGTGCAAAACGGGCCGATCTAGTGCAAGAGTTCGTGCCACGAAGTCGCGTCTGAATTTTTCACAACAAACACACACGATCCTCCTTATAGGACCCTAAACTGATGTTTTAGTGTGTTCCATACTATTTGGGTGCATTTGAGTCCATTTGGTTGCCTTACGGAACTTGGTGCAAAACTGGCCGAACTAGTGCAAAAGTTCGTGCCACGAAGTCGCATCGGAATTTTGCACAAAGAACGCACACGATCCACCTTATAGGACCCTAAACTGACATTTTGGTGTGTTTCATACTATTTAGGTGCATTTGGGACCGTTTGGTTGCGTTACGAAACTCGGTGCAAAGCGGGCCGAATTAGTGCAAAAGTTTGTGCCACGAAGTCACGTCAGAATTTTTCAGAACGAATGCACCCGATCCATCCCATTGGACCCTAAACTGACATTTTTGTGCGTTTCATACTATTTGGGTGCATTTGGGACCGTTTGGTTGCCTTACAAAACTCGGTGCAAAGCGGGTCGAACTAGTGCAAAAGTTCGTGCCACGAAGTCGCGTCAAAATTTTTCACAACGAACACACCCGATCCACCCCATTGGACCCTAAACTGAAGTTTTGGTGCATTTCGTACTATTTGGGTGCATTTGGGACCGTTCGGTTGCCTTACGGAACTCGGTACAAAACAGGGCGAACTAGTGCAAAAGTTCGTGCCACGAAGTCGCGTCGGAATTTTTCGCAACGAACGCACAACATCCACCTTATAGGACACTAAACTGATATTTTAGTGCGTTCCATACTATTTGGGTGCATTTGGGACCCTTTGGTTGCCTTACGGAACTTGGGGCAAAACGGGCCGAACTAGTGCAAAAGTTCGTGCCACGAAGTCGCATCGGAATTTTTTGCGATGAAGGCACCCGATCCACCCCATTGGTCCCTAAACTGACGTTTTGGTGCATTTCGTACTATTTGGGTGCATTTGGGACCGTTTGGTTGCCTTACGAAACTCGGTGCAAAGCGGGCCGAACTAGTGCAAAAGTTCGTGCCACGAAGTCGCGTCGGAATTTTTCGCAACGAACACAACCGATCCCCCCATTAGACCCTAAACTAATGTTTTGGTGTGTTTTGTACTATTTGGGTGCATTTGGGACCGTTCGGTTGCCTTACGGAACTCGGTGCAAAACGGGGCGAACTAGTGCAAAAGTTCGTGCCACGAAGTCGCGTCGGAATTTTTCACAACGAATGCATCCGATCCGCCCCATTGGACCCTAAACTGACGTTTTGGTGCGTTTCGTACTATTTGGGTGCATTTGGGACCGTTTGGTTGCCTTACGAAACTCGGTGCAAAGCGGGCCGAACTAGTGCAAAAGTTTGTGCCACGAAGTCACGTCAGAATTTTTCAGAACGAATGCACCCGATCCACTCCATTGGAACCTAAACTGACATTTTGGTGCGTTTCATAACATTTGGTGTATTTGGGACCGTTTGGTTGCCTTACGAAACTCGGTGCAAAGCGGGCCGAATTAGTGCAAAAGTTTGTGCCACGAAGTCACGTCAGAAGTTTTCAGAACGAATGCACCCGATCCACCCCATTGGACCCTAAACTGGTGTTTTGGTGCGTTTCATACTATTTGGGTGCATTTGGGACCGTTTGGTTGCCTTACGAAACTCGGTGCAAAGCGGGTCGAACTAGTGTAAAAGTTCGTGCCACGAAGTCGCGTCGGAATTTTTCACAACGTACCCACCCGATCCACCCCATTGGTCCCTAAACTGAATTTTGGTGCATTTCGTACTATTTCTGTGCATTTGGGACCGTTCGGTTGCCTTACGGAACTCGGTACAAAACAGGCCGAACTAGTGCAAAAGTTCGTGCCACGAAGTCGCATCGGAATTTTTCACAACGAACGCACAAGATCCACCTTATAGGACACTAAGCTGATATTTTAGTGCGTTCCTTACTATTTGGGGGCATTTGGGACCGTTTGGTTGCCTTACGGAACTTGGTGCAAAACGGGCCGAACTAGTGCAAAAGTTCGTGCCACGAAGTCGCATCGGAATTTTTTGCGATGAAGGCACCCGATCCACGCCATTGGACTCTAAACTGACGTTTTGGTGCGTTTCGTACTATTTGGGTGCATTTGGGACCGTTTGGTTGCCTTACGAAACAAAGCTGGCCGAACTAGTGCAAAAGTTCGTGCCACGAAGTCGCGTCGGAATTTTTCGCAACGAACACACCCGATCCCCCCATTAGACCCTAAAATAACATTTTGGTGCATTTCGTACTATTTGGGTGCATTTGGGACCGTTCGGTTGCCTTACGGAACTCGGTGCAAAACGGGCCGAACTAGTGCAAAAGTTCGTGCCACGAAGTCGCGTCAGAATTTTTCACAACGAACGCACACGATCCACCTTATAGGACCCTAAACTGATGTTTTAGTGCGTTCCGTACTATTTGGGTGCATTTGAGACCGTTTGGCTGCCTTACGGAACTTGGTGCAAAACGGGCCGAACTAGTGCAAAAGTTCGTTCCACGAAGTCGCGTCGGATTTTTTCGCAATGAATGCACACGATCCACCTTATCGGACCCCAAACTGATGTTTTAGTGTGTTCCGTACTATTTGGGTGCATTTGAGACCGTTTGGTTGCCTTACGGAACTTGGTGCAAAACCGGCCGTACTAGTGCAAACATTCGTGCCACGAAGTGGCGTCGGAATTTTTTGCAACAAATGCACGCGATCCACCTTATAGGACCCTAAACTGATGTTTTAGTGCGTTATATACTATTTGGGTGCATTTGAGATCGTTTGGTTGCCTTACGGAACTTGGTGCAAAACCGGCCGAACTAGTGCAAAAGTTCGTGCCATGAAGTCGCACCGGAATTTTTCGCGATGAGGCACCCGATCCACCCCATTGGACCCTAAACTGACGTTTTGGTGCATTTCTTACTATTTGGGTGCATTAGGAACCGTTTCGCTGCCTTACGAAACTCGGTGCAAAACGGGCCGATCTAGTGCAAGAGTTCGTGCCACGAAGTCGCGTCTGAATTTTTCACAACAAACACACACGATCCTCCTTATAGGACCCTAAACTGATGTTTTAGTGTGTTCTATACTATTTGGGTGCATTTGAGTCCATTTGGTTGCCTTACGGAACTTGGTGCAAAACTGGCCGAACTATTGCAAAAGTTCGTGCCACGAAGTCGCATCGGAATTTTGCACAAAGAACGCACATGATCCACCTTATAGGACCCTAAACTGACATTTTGGTGTGTTCCATACTATTTAGGTGCATTTGGGACCGTTTGGTTGCGTTACGAAACTCAGTGCAAAGCGGTCCGAATTAGTGCAAAAGTTTGTGCCACGAAGTCACGTCAGAATTTTTCAGAACGAATGCACCCGATCCATCCCATTGGACCCTAAACTGACGTTTTTGTGCGTTTCATACTATTTGGGTGCATTTGGGACCGTTTGGTTGCCTTACAAAACTCGGTACAAAGCGGGTCGAACTAGTGCAAAAGTTCGTGCCACGAAGTCGCGTCAAAATTTTTCACAACGAACACACCCGATCCACCCCATTGGACCCTAAACTAAAGTTTTGGTGCATTTCGTACTATTTGGGTGCATTTGGGACCGTTCGGTTGCCTTACGGAACTCGGTACAAAACAGGGCGAACTAGTGCAAAAGTTCGTGCCACGAAGTCCCGTCGGAATTTTTTGCAACGAACGCACAACATCCACCTTATAGGACACTAAACTGATATTTTAGTGCGTTCCATACTATTTGGGTGCATTTGGGACCCTTTGGTTGCCTTACGGAACTTGGGGCAAAACGGGCCGAACTAGTGCAAAAGTTCGTGCCACGAAGTCGCATCGGAATTTTTTGTGATGAAGGCACCCGATCCATCCCATTGGACCCTAAACTGATGTTTTGGTGCGTTTCGTACTATTTGGGTGCATTTGGGACCGTTTGGTTGCCTTACGAAACTCGGTGCAAAGCGGGCCGAACTAGTGCAAAAGTTCGTGCCACGAAGTCGCGTCGGATTTTTTCGCAACGAACACACCCGATCCCCCCATTAGACCCTAAACTAACGTTTTGGTGTGTTTTGTACTATTTGGGTGCATTTGGGACCGTTCGGTTGCCTTACGGAACTCGGTGCAAAACGGGGCGAACTAGTGCAAAAGTTCGTGCCACGAAGTCGCGTCGGAATTTTTCACAACGAATGCATCCGATCCGCCCCATTGGACCCTAAACTGACATTTTGGTGCATTTCGTACTATTTGGGTGCATTTGGGACCGTTTGGTTGCCTTACGAAACTCGGTGCAAAGCGGGCCGAACTAGTGCAAAAGTTTGTGATACGAAGTCACGTCAGAATTTTTCAGAACGAATGCACCCGATCCACTCCATTGGAACCTAAACTGACATTTTGGTGCGTTTCATAACATTTGGGTGTATTTGGGACCGTTTGGTTGCCTTACGAAACTCGGTGCAAAGCGGGCCGAATTAGTGCAAAAGTTTGTGCCACAAAGTCACGTCAGAAGTTTTCAGAACGGATGCACCCGATCCACCCCATTGGACCCTAAACTGATGTTTTGGTGCGTTTCGTACTATTTGGGTGCATTTGGGACCGTTTGGTTGCCTTACGAAACTCGGTGCAAAGCGGGTCGAACTAGTGTAAAAGTTTGTGCCACGAAGTCGCGTCGGAATTCTTCACAACGAACCCACCCGATCCACCCCATTGGTCCCTAAACTAAATTTTGGTGCATTTCGTACTATTTCTGTGCATTTGGGACCGTTCGGTTGCCTTACGGAACTCGGTACAAAACAGGCCGAACTAGTGCAAAAGTTCGTGCCACGAAGTCGCATCGGAATTTTTCACAACGAACGCACAAGATCCACCTTATAGGACACTAAGCTGATATTTTAGTGCGTTCCTTACTATTTGGGTGCATTTGGGACCGTTTGGTTGCCTTACGGAACTTGGTTCAAAACGGGCCGAACTAGTGCAAAAGTTCGTGCCACGAAGTCGCATCGGAATTTTTTGCGATGAAGGCACCCGATCCACGCCATTGGACTCTAAACTGACGTTTTGGTGCGTTTCGTACTATTTGGGTGCATTTGGGACCGTTTGGTTGCCTTACGAAACTCGGTGCAAAGCAGGCCGAACTAGTGCAAAAGTTCGTGCCACGAAGTCGCGTCGGAATTTTTCGCAACGAACACACCCGATCCCCCCATTAGACCCTAAAATAACATTTTGGTGCATTTCGTACTATTTGGGTGCATTTGGGACCGTTCGGTTGCCTTACGGAACTCGGTGCAAAACGGGCCGAACTAGTGCAAAAGTTCGTGCCACGAAGTCGAGTCAGAATTTTTCACAACGAACGCACACGATCCACCTTATAGGACCCTAAACTGATGTTTTAGTGTGTTCCGTACTATTTGGGTGCATTTGAGACCGTTTGGTTGCCTTACGGAACTTGGTGAAAAACGGGCCGAACTTGTGCAAAAGTTCGTTCCACGAAGTCGCGTCGGATTTTTTCGCAACGAATGCACACGATCCACCTTATCGGACCCCCAACTGATGTTTTAGTGTGTTCCGTACTATTTGGGTGCATTTGAGACCGTTTGGTTGCCTTACGGAACTTGGTGCAAAACGGGCCGTACTAGTGCAAACATTCGTGCCACGAAGTGGCGTCGGAATTTTTTGCAACAAATGCACGCGATCCACCTTATAGGACCCTAAACTGATGTTTTAGTGCGTTCTGTACTATTTGGGTGCATTTGAGACCGTTTGGTTGCCTTACGGAACTTGGTGCAAAACCAGCCGAACTAGTGCAAAAGTTCGTGCCATGAAGTCGCATCGGAATTTTTCGCGATGAGGCAGCCGATCCACCCCATTGGACCCTAAACTGACGTTTTGGTGCATTTCTTACTATTTGGGTGCATTAGGAACCGTTTCGCTGCCTTACGAAACTCGGTTCAAAACGGGCCGATCTAGTGCAAGAGTTCGTGCCACGAAGTCGCGTCTGAATTTTTCACAACAAACACACACGATCCTCCTTATAGGACCCTAAACTGATGTTTTAGTGTGTTCCATACTATTTGGGTGCATTTGAGTCCATTTGGTTGCCTTACGGAACTTGGTGCAAAACTGGCCGAACTAGTGCAAAAGTTCGTGCCACGAAGTCGCATCGGAATTTTGCACAAAGAACGCACACGATCCACCTTATAGGACCCTAAGCTGACATTTTGGTGTGTTTCATACTATTTAGGTGCATTTGGGACCGTTTGGTTGCGTTACGAAACTCGGTGCAAAGCGGGCCGAATTAGTGCAAAAGTTTGTGCCACGAAGTCACGTCAGAATTTTTCAGAACGAATGCACCCGATCCATCCCATTGGACCCTAAACTGACGTTTTTGTGCGTTTCATGCTATTTGGGTGCATTTGGGACCGTTTGGTTGCCTTACAAAACTCGGTGCAAAGCGGGTCGAACTAGTGCAAAAGTTCGTGCCACGAAGTCGCGTCAAAATTTTTCACAACGAACACACCCGATCCACCCCATTGGACCCTAAACTAAAGTTTTGGTGCATTTCGTACTATTTGGGTGCATTTGGGACCGTTCGGTTGCCTTACGGAACTCGGTACAAAACAGGGCGAACTAGTGCAAAAGTTCGTGCCACGAAGTCCCGTCGGAATTTTTTGCAACGAACGCACAACATCCACCTTATAGGACACTAAACTGATATTTTAGTGCGTTCCATACTATTTGGGTGCATTTGGGACCCTTTGGTTGCCTTACGGAACTTGGGGCAAAACGGGCCGAACTAGTGCAAAAGTTCGTGCCACGAAGTCGCATCGGAATTTTTTGTGATGAAGGCACCCGATCCATCCCATTGGACCCTAAACTGACGTTTTGGTGCGTTTCGTACTATTTGGGTGCATTTGGGACCGTTTGGTTGCCTTACGAAACTCGGTGCAAAGCGGGCCGAACTAGTGCAAAAGTTCGTGCCACGAAGTCGCGTCGGATTTTTTCGCAACGAACACACCCGATCCCCCCCATTAGACCCTAAACTAACGTTTTGGTGTGTTTTGTACTATTTGGGTGCATTTGGGACCGTTCGGTTGCCTTACGGAACTCGGTGCAAAACGGGGCGAACTAGTGCAAAAGTTCGTGCCACGAAGTCGCGTCGGAATTTTTCACAACGAATGCATCCGATCCGCCCCATTGGACCCTAAACTGACATTTTGGTGCATTTCGTACTATTTGGGTGCATTTGGGACCGTTTGGTTGCCTTACGAAACTCGGTGCAAAGCGGGCCGAACTAGTGCAAAAGTTTGTGATACGAAGTCACGTCAGAATTTTTCAGAACGAATGCACCCGATCCACTCCATTGGAACCTAAACTGACATTTTGGTGTGTTTCATAACATTTGGGTGTATTTGGGACCGTTTGGTTGCCTTACGAAACTCGGTGCAAAGCGGGCCGAATTAGTGCAAAAGTTTGTGCCACAAAGTCACGTCAGAAGTTTTCAGAACGGATGCACCCGATCCACCCCATTGGACCCTAAACTGATGTTTTGGTGCGTTTCGTACTATTTGGGTGCATTTGGGACCGTTTGGTTGCCTTACGAAACTCGGTGCAAAGCGGGTCGAACTAGTGTAAAAGTTCGTGCCACGAAGTCGCGTCGGAATTCTTCACAACGAACCCACCCGATCCACCCCATTGGTCCCTAAACTAAATTTTGGTGCATTTCGTACTATTTCTGTGCATTTGGGACCGTTCGGTTGCCTTACGGAACTCGGTACAAAACAGGCCGAACTAGTGCAAAAGTTCGTGCCACGAAGTCGCATCGGAATTTTTCGCAACGAACACACCCGATCCCCCCATTAGACCCTAAACTAACGTTTTGGTGTGTTTTGTACTATTTGGGTCCATTTGGGACCGTTCGGTTGCCTTACGGAACTCGGTGCAAAACGGGCCGAACTAGTGCAAAAGTTCGTGCCACGAAGTCGCGTCGGAATTTTTCACAACGAATGCATCCGATCCGCCCCATTGGACCCTAAACTGACGTTTTGGTGCGTTTCGTACTATTTGGGTGCATTTGGGACCGTTTGGTTGCCTTACGAAACTCGGTGCAAAGCGGGCCGAACTAGTGCAAAAGTTTGTGCCACGAAGTCACGTCAGAATTTTTCAGAACGAATGCACCCGATCCACTCCATTGGAACCTAAACTGACATTTTGGTGCGTTTCATAACATTTGGGTGTATTTGGGACCATTTGGTTGCCTTACGAAACTCGGTGCAAAGCGGGCCGAATTAGTGCAAAAGTTTGTGCCACGAAGTCACGTCAGAAGTTTTCAGAATGAATGCACCCGATCCACCCCATTGGACCCTAAACTGATGTTTTGGTGCGTTTCATACTATTTGGGTGCATTTGGGACCGTTTGGTTGCCTTACGAAACTCGGTTCAAAGCGGGTCGAACTAGTGTAAAAGTTCGTGCCACGAAGTCGCGTCGAAATTTTTCACAACGAACCCACCCGATCCACCCCATTGGTCCCTAAACTGAATTTTGGTGCATTTCGTACTATTTCTGTGCATTTGGGACCGTTCGGTTGCCATACGAAACTCGGTACAAAACAGGCCGAACTAGTGCAAAAGTTCGTGCCACGAAGTCGCATCGGAGTTTTTCACAACGAACGCACAAGATCCACCTTATAGGACACTAAGCTGATATTTTAGTGCGTTCCTTACTATTTGGGTTCATTTGGGACCGTTTGGTTGCCTTACGGAACTTGGTGCAAAACGGGCCGAACTAGTGCAAAAGTTCGTGCCACGAAGTCGCATCGGAATTTTTTGCGATGAAGGCACCCGATCCAAGCCATTGGACTCTAAACTGACGTTTTGGTGCGTTTCGTACTATTTGGGTGCATTTGGGACCGTTTGGTTGCCTTACGAAACTCGGTGCAAAGCAGGCCGAACTAGTGCAAAAGTTCGTGCCACGAAGTCGCGTCGGAATTTTTCGCAACGAACACACCCGATCCCCCCATTAGACCCTAAAATAACATTTTGGGGCTTTTCGTACTATTTGGGTGCATTTGGGACCGTTCGGTTGCCTTACGGAACTCGGTGCAAAACGGGCCGAACTAGTGCAAAAGTTCGTGCCACGAAGTCGTGTCAGAATTTTTCACAACGAATGCACACGATCCACCTTATAGGACCCCAAACTGATGTTTTAGTGTGTTCCGTACTATTTGGGTGCATTTGAGACCGTTTGGTTGCCTTACGGAACTTGGTGCAAAACGGGCCGAACTAGTGCAAAAGTTCGTTCCACGAAGTCGCGTCGGATTTTTTCGCAACGAATGCACACGATCCACCTTATCGGACCCCAAACTGATGTTTTAGTGTGTTCCGTACTATTTGGGTGCATTTGAGACCGTTTGGTTGCCTTACGGAACTTGGTGCAAAACGGGCCGTACTAGTGCAAACATTCGTGCCACGAAGTGGCGTCGGAATTTTTTGCAACAAATGCACGCGATCCACCTTATAGGACCCTAAACTGATGTTTTTGTGCGTTCTGTACTATTTGGGTGCATTTGAGACCGTTTGGTTGCCTTACGGAACTTGGTGCAAAACCGGCCGAACTAGTGCAAAAGTTCGTGCCATGAAGTCGCATCGGAATTTTTCGCGATGAGGCACCCGATCCACCCCATTGGACCCTAAACTGACGTTTTGGTGCATTTCTTACTATTTGGGTGCATTAGGAACCGTTTCGCTGCCTTACGAAACTCGGTGCAAAACGGGCCGATCTAGTGCAAGAGTTCGTGCCACGAAGTCGCGTCTGAATTTTTCACAACAAACACACGCGATCCTCCTTATAGGACCCTAAACTGATGTTTTAGTGTGTTCCATACTATTTGGGTGCATTTGAGTCCATTTGGTTGCCTTACGGAACTTGGTGCAAAACTGGCCGAACTAGTGCAAAAGTTCGTGCCACGAAGTCGCATCGGAATTTTACACAAAGAACGCACACGATCCACCTTATAGGACCCTAAACTGACATTTTGGTGTGTTTCATACTATTTAGGTGCATTTGGGACCGTTTGGTTGCGTTACGAAACTCGGTGCAAAGCGGGCCGAATTAGTGCAAAAGTTTGTGCCACGAAGTCACGTCAGAATTTTTCAGAACGAATGCACCCGATCCATCCCATTGGACCCTAAACTGACGTTTTTGTGCGTTTCCTACTATTTGGGTGCATTTGGGACCATTTGGTTGCCTTACAAAACTCGGTGCAAAGCGGGTCGAACTAGTGCAAAAGTTCGTGCCACGAAGTCGCGTCAAAATTTTTCACAACGAACACACCCGATCCACCCCATTGGACCCTAAACTGAAGTTTTGGTGCATTTCGTACTATTTGGGTGCATTTGGGACCGTTCGGTTGCCTTACGGAACTCGGTACAAAACAGGGCGAACTAGTGCAAAAGTTCGTGCCACGAAGTCGCGTCGGAATTTTTCGCAACGAACGCACAACATCCACCTTATAGGACACTAAACTGATATTTTAGTGCGTTCCATACTATTTGGGTGCATTTGGGACCCTTTGGTTGCCTTACGGAACTTGGGGCAAAACGGGCCGAACTAGTGCAAAAGTTCGTGCCACGAAGTCGCATCGGAATTTTTTGCGATGAAGGCACCCGATCCACCCCATTGGACCCTAAACTGACGTTTTGGTGCGTTTCGTACTATTTGGGTGCATTTGGGACCGTTTGGTTGCCTTACGAAACTCGGTGCAAAGCGGGCCGAACTAGTGCAAAAGTTCGTGCCATGAAGTCGCGTCGGAATTTTTCGCAACGAACACACCCGATCCCCCATTAGACCCTAAACTAACGTTTTGGTGTGTTTTGTACTATTTGGGTGCATTTGGGACCGTTCGGTTGCCTTACGGAACTCGGCGCAAAACGGGCCGAACTAGTGCAAAAGTTCGTGCCACGAAGTCGCGTCGGAATTTTTCACAACGAATGCATCCGATCCGCCCCATTGGACCGTAAACTGACGTTTTGGTGCGTTTCGTACTATTTGGGTGCATTTGGGACCGTTTGGTTGCCTTACGAAACTCGGTGCAAAGCGGGCCGAACTAGTGCAAAAGTTTGTGCCACGAAGTCACGTCAGAATTTTTCAGAACGAATGCACCCGATCCACTCCATTGGAACCTAAACTGACATTTTGATGCGTTTCATAACATTTGGGTGTATTTGGGACCGTTTGGTTGCCCTACGAAACTCGGTGCAAAGCGGGCCGAATTAGTGCAAAAGTTTGTGCCACGAAGTCACGTCAGAAGTTTTCAGAACGAATGCACCCGATCCACCCCATTGGACCCTAAACTGATGTTTTGGTGCGTTTCATACTATTTGGGTGCATTTGGGACCGTTTGGTTGCCTTACGAATTTCGGTTCAAAGCGGGTCGAACTAGTGTAAAAGTTCGTGCCACGAAGTCGCGTCGAAATTTTTCACAACGAACCCACCCGATCCACCCCATTGGTCCCTAAACTGAATTTTGGTGCATTTCGTACTATTTCTGTGAATTTGGGACCGTTCGGTTGCCTTACGGAACTCGGTACAAAACAGGCCGAACTAGTGCAAAAGTTCGTGCCACGAAGTCGCATCGGAATTTTTCACAACGAACGCACAAGATCCACCTTATAGGACACTAAGCTGATATTTTAGTGCGTTCCTTACTATTTGGGTGCATTTGGGACCGTTTGGTTGCCTTACGGAACTTGGTGCAAAACGGGCCGAACTAGTGCAAAAGTTCGTGCCACGAAGTCGCATCGGAATTTTTTGCGATGAAGGCACCCGATCCACGCCATTGGACTCTAAACTGACGTTTTGGTGCGTTTCGTACTATTTGGGTGCATTTGGGTCCGTTTGGTTGCCTTACGAAACTCGGTGCAAAGCAGGCCGAACTAGTGCAAAAGTTCGTGCCACGAAGTCGCGTCGGAATTTTTCGCAACGAACACACCCGATCCCCCCATTAGACCCTAAAATAACATTTTGGTGCATTTCGTACTATTTGGGTGCATTTGGGACCGTTCGGTTGCCTTACGGAACTCGGTGCAAAACGGGCCGAACTAGTGCAAAAGTTCGTGCCACGAAGTCGCGTCAGAATTTTTCACAACGAATGCACACGATCCACCTTATAGGACCCCAAACTGATGTTTTAGTGTGTTCCGTACTATTTGGGTGCATTTGAGACCGTTTGGTTGCCTTACGGAACTTGGTGCAAAACGGGTCGTACTAGTGCAAACATTCGTGCCACGAAGTGGCGTCGGAATTTTTTGCAACAAATGCACGCGATCCACCTTATAGGACCCTAAACTGATGTTTTAGTGCGTTCTGTACTATTTGGTTGCATTTGAGACCGATTGGTTGCCTTATGGAACTTGGTGCAAAACCGGCCGAACTAGTGCAAAAGTTCGTGCCATGAAGTCGCATCGGAATTTTTCGCGATGAGGCACCCGATCCACCCCATTGGACCCTAAACTGACGTTTTGGTGCATTTCTTACTATTTGGGTGCATTAGGAACCGTTTCGCTGCCTTACGAAACTCGGTGCAAAACGGGCCGATCTAGTGCAAAAGTTCGTGCCACGAAGTCGCGTCTGAATTTTTCACAACAAACACACACAATCCTCCTTATAGGACCCTAAACTGATGTTTTAGTGTGTTCCATACTATTTGGGTGCATTTGAGTCCATTTGGTTGCCTTACAGAACTTCGTGCAAAACTGGCCGAACTAGTGCAAAAGTTCGTGCCACGAAGTCGCATCGGAATTTTGCACAAAGAACGCACACGATCCACCTTATAGGACCCTAAACTGACATTTTGGTGTGTTTCATACTATTTTGGTGCATTTGGGACCGTTTGGTTGCCTTACGAAACTCGGTGCAAAGCGGGCCGAACTAGTGCAAAAGTTCGTGCCACAAAGTCGTGTAGGAATTTTTCGCAACGAACGCACCCGATCCACCCCATTCGACCCTAAACTGATGTTTTGGTGCGTTTCGTACTATTTTGGTGCATTTGGGACCGTTTGGTTGCCTTACGAAACTCGGTGCAAAGCGGGCCGAACTAGTGCAAAAGTTTGTGCCACGAAGTCGCGTCGGAATTTTTCGCTATGAACGCACACGATCCACCTTATAGGACCCCAAACTGACGTTTTGGTGCGTTTCGTACTATTTGGGTGCATTTGGGACCGTTTGGTTGCCTTACGAAACTCGGTGCAAAGCAGGCCGAACTAGTGCAAAAGTTCGAGCCACGAAGTCGCGTCAGAATTTTTCGCAACGAACACACCCGATCCCCCCATTAGACCCTAAACTAACATTTTGGTGCGTTTCGTACTATTTGGGTGCATTTGGGACCGTTCGGTTGCCTTACGGAACTCGGTGCAAAACGGGCCGAACTAGCGCAAAAGTTCGTTCCACGAAGTCGCGTCGGAATTTTTCGCAACGAATGCACACGATCCACCTTATAGGACCCCAAACTGATGTTTTAGTGTGTTCCATACTATTTGGGTGCATTTGAGACCGTTTGGTTGCCTTACGGAACTTGGTGCAAAACGGGCCGAACTAGTGCAAAAGTTCGTGCCACGAAGTCGCGTCGGAATTTTTTGCAACAAATGCACGCGATCCACCTTATAGGACCCTAAACTGATGATTTAGTGCGTTCCATACTATTTGGGTGCATTTGAGACCGTTTGGTTGCCTTACGAAACTTGGTGCAAAACGGGCCGAACTAGTGCCAAAGTTCGTGCCACGAAGTCGCATCGGAATTTTTCACGATGAGGCACCCGATCCACCCCATTGGACCCTAAACTGACGTTTTGGTGCATTTCTTACTATTTGGGTGCATTAGGGACCGTTTCGTTGCCTTACGAAACTCGGTGCAAAGCGAGCCGAACTAGTGCAAAAGTTGTGCCACGAAGTCACGTCAGAATTTTTCAGAACGAATGCACCCGATCCACTCCATTGGAACCTAAACTGACATTTTGGTGCGTTTCATAACATTTGGGTGCATTTGGGACCGTTTGGTTGCGTTACGAAACTCGGTGCAAAGCGGGCCGAATTAGTGCAAAAGTTTGTGCCACGAAGTCACGTAAGAAGTTTTCAGAACGAATGCACCCGATCCACCCCATTGGACACTAAACTGACTTTTTGTTGCGTTTCATACTATTTGGGTGCATTTGGGACCGTTTGGTTGCCGTACGAAACTCGGTGCAAAGCGGGTCGAACTAGTGCAAAAGTTCGTGCCACGAAGTCGCATCGGAATTTTTCGCGACGAAGGCACCCGATCCACCCCATTGGACCCTAAACTGACGTTTTTGTGTATTTCTTACTATTTGGGTGCATTAGGGACCGTTTGGTTGCCTTACGAAACTCAGTGCAAAACGGGCCGAACTAGTGCAAAAGTTCGTGCCACGAAGTCGCGTCGGAATTTTTCGCAACCAATGCACACGATCCACCTTATAGGACTCCAAACTGATGTTTTAGTGTGTTCCATACTATTTGGGTGCATTTGAGACCGTTTGGTTGCCTTACGGAACTTGGTGCAAAACGGGCCGAACTAGTGCAAAAGTTCGTGCCACAAAGTCGAATCGGAATTTTTCAGAACGAATGCACCCGATCCACCCCATTGGACCCTAAACTGATGTTTTGCTGCATTTCTTACTATTTGGGTGCATTAGGGACCGTTTCGTTGCCTTACGAAACTCGGTGCAAAACGGGCCGATCTAGTCCAAAAGTTCGTGCCATGAAGTCGCGTAGGAATTTTTTGCAACAAATGCACGCGATCCACCTTATAGGACCCTAAACTGATGTTTTAGTGCGTTCCGTACTATTTGGGTGCATTTGAGACCGTTTGGTTGCTTTACGGAACTTGGTGCAAAACGGGCCGAACTAGTGCAAAAGTTCGTGCCACGAAGTCGCATCGTAATTTTTCGCGACGAGACACCCGATCCACCCCATTGGACCCTAAACTGACGTTTTGGTGCATTTCTTACTATTTGGTTGCATTAGGGACCGTTTCGTTGCCTTACGAAACTCGGTGCAAAACGGGCCGATCTAGTGCAAAAGTTCGTGCCACGAAGTCGCGTATGAATTTTTCACAACAAACGCACGCGATCCACCTTATAGCACCCTAAACTGATGTTTTAGTGTGTTCCATACTATTTGGGTGCATTTGAGACTGTTTGGTTGCCTTTCGGAACTTGGTGCAAAACGGGCCGAACTAGTGCAAAAGTTCGTGCCACGAAGTCGCATCGGAATTTTGCACAACGAACGCACACGATCCACCTTATAGGACCCTAAACTTACATTTTGGTGCCTTTCATACTATTTTGGTGCATTTGGGACCGTTTGGTTGCCTTACGAAACTCGGTGCAAAGCGGGCCGAACTAGTGCAAAAGTTCGTGCCACAAAGTCGCGTAGGAATTTTTCGTAACGAACACACACGATCCACCCCATTGGACCCTAAACTGACATTTTGGTGCATTTCATACTATTTGGGACCGTTCGGTTGCCTTACGGAACTCGGTGCAAAATGGGCCGAACTAGTGCAAAAGTTCGTGCCACGAAGTCGCGTCGGAATTTTTCACAACGAATGCATCCGATCTGCCCCATTGGACCCTAAACTGATGTTTTGGTGCGTTTCGTACTATTTGGGTGCATTTGGGACCGTTTGGTTGCCTTACGAAACTCGGTGCAAAGCGGGCCGAACTAGTGCAAAAGTTTGTGCCACGAAGTCACGTCAGAATTTTTCAGAACGAATGCACCCGATCCACTCCATTGGAACCTAAACTGACATTTTGGTGCGTTTCATAACATTTGGGTGTATTTGGGACCGTTTGGTTGCCTTACGAAACTCGGTGCAAAGCGGGCCGAATTAGTGCAAAAGTTTGTGCCACGAAGTCACGTAAGAAGTTTTCAGAACGAATGCACCCGATCCACCCCATTGGACCCTAAACTGATGTTTTGGTGCGTTTCATACTATTTGGGTGCATTTGGGACCGTTTGGTTGCCTTACGAAACTCGGTTCAAAGCGGGTCGAACTAGTGTAAAAGTTCGTGCCACGAAGTCGCGTCGAAATTTTTCACAACGAACCCACCCGATCCACCCCATTGGTCCCTAAACTGAATTTTGGTGCATTTCGTACTATTTCTGTGCATTTGGGACCGTTCGGTTGCCTTACGGAACTCGGTACGAAACAGGCCGAACTAGTGCAAAAGTTCGTGCCACGAAGTCGCATCGGAATTTTTCACAACGAACGCACAAGATCCACCTTATAGGACACTAAGCTGATATTTTAGTGCGTTCCTTACTATTTGGGTGCATTTGGGACCGTTTGGTTGCCTTACGGAACTTGGTGCAAAATGGGCCGAACTAGTGCAAAAGTTCGTGCCACGAAGTCGCATCGGAATTTTTTGCGATGAAGGCACCCGATCCACGCCATTGGACTCTAAACTGACGTTTTGGTGCGTTTCGTACTATTTGGGTGCATTTGGGACCGTTTGGTTGCCTTACGAAACTCGGTGCAAAGCAGGCCGAACTAGTGCAAAAGTTCGTGCCACGAAGTCGCGTCGGAATTTTTCGCAACGAACACACAACATCCACCTTATAGGACACTAAACTGATATTTTAGTGCGTTCCATACTATTTGGGTGCATTTGGGACCCTTTGGTTGCCTTACGGAACTTGGGGCAAAACGGGCCGAACTAGTGCAAAAGTTCGTGCCACGAAGTCGCATCGGAATTTTTTGTGATGAAGGCACCCGATCCACCCCATTGGACCCTAAACTAACGTTTTGGTGCGTTTCGTACTATTTGGGTGCATTTGGGACCGTTTGGTTGCCTTACGAAACTCGGTGCAAAGCGGGCCGAACTAGTGCAAAAGTTTGTGCCACGAAGTCGCGTCGGAATTTTTCGCAACGAACACACCCGATCCCACCATTAGACCCTAAACTAACGTTTTGGTGTGTTTTGTACTATTTGGGTGCATTTGGGACCGTTCGGTTGCCTTACGGAACTCGGTGCAAAGCGGGCCGAACTAGTGCAAAAGTTTGTGCCACGAAGTCGCGTCGGAATTTTTCGCAACGAACACACCCGATCCCACCATTAGACCCTAAACTAACGTTTTGGTGTGTTTTGTACTATTTGGGTGCATTTGGGACCGTTCGGTTGCCTTACGGAACTCGGTGCAAAACGGGCCGAACTAGTGCAAAAGTTCGTGCCACGAAGTCGCATCGGAATTTTGCACAACGAACGCACACGATCCACCTTATAGGACCCTAAACTGACATTTTGGTGCCTTTCATACTATTTTGGTGCATTTGGGACCGTTTGGTTGCCTTACGAAACTCGGTGCAAAGCGGGCCGAACTAGTGCAAAAGTTCGTGCCACAAAGTCGCGTAGGAATTTTTCGTAACGAACACACACGATCCACCCCATTGGACCCTAAACTGACATTTTGGTGCATTTCATACTATTTGGGACCGTTCGGTTGCCTTACGGAACTCGGTGCAAAATGGGCCGAACTAGTGCTAAAGTTCGTGCCACGAAGTCGCGTCGGAATTTTTCACAACGAATGCATCCGATCTGCCCCATTGGACCCTAAACTGATGTTTTGGTGCGTTTCGTACTATTTGGGTGCATTTGGGACCGTTTGGTTGCCTTACGAAACTCGGTGCAAAGCGGGCCGAACTAGTGCAAAAGTTTGTGCCACGAAGTCACGTCAGAATTTTTCAGAACGAATGCACCCGATCCACTCCATTGGAACCTAAACTGACATTTTGGTGCGTTTCATAACATTTGGGTGTATTTGGGACCGTTTGGTTGCCTTACGAAACTCGGTGCAAAGCGGGCCGAATTAGTGCAAAAGTTTGTGCCACGAAGTCACGTAAGAAGTTTTCAGAACGAATGCACCCGATCCACCCCATTGGACCCTAAACTGATGTTTTGGTGCGTTTCATACTATTTGGGTGCATTTGGGACCGTTTGGTTGCCTTACGAAACTCGGTTCAAAGCGGGTCGAACTAGTGTAAAAGTTCGTGCCACGAAGTCGCGTCGAAATTTTTCACAACGAACCCACCCGATCCACCCCATTGGTCCCTAAACTGAATTTTGGTGCATTTCGTACTATTTCTGTGCATTTGGGACCGTTCGGTTGCCTTACGGAACTCGGTACAAAACAGGCCGAACTAGTGCAAAAGTTCGTGCCACGAAGTCGCATCGGAATTTTTCACAACGAACGCACAAGATCCACCTTATAGGACACTAAGCTGATATTTTAGTGCGTTCCTTACTATTTGGGTGCATTTGGGACCGTTTGGTTGCCTTACGGAACTTGGTGCAAAATGGGCCGAACTAGTGCAAAAGTTCGTGCCACGAAGTCGCATCGGAATTTTTTGCGATGAAGGCACCCGATCCACGCCATTGGACTCTAAACTGACGTTTTGGTGCGTTTCGTACTATTTGGGTGCATTTGGGACCGTTTGGTTGCCTTACGAAACTCGGTGCAAAGCAGGCCGAACTAGTGCAAAAGTTCGTGCCACGAAGTCGCGTCGGAATTTTTCACAACGAACACACAACATCCACCTTATAGGACACTAAACTGATATTTTAGTGTGTTCCATACTATTTGGGTGCATTTGGGACCCTTTGGTTGCCTTACGGAACTTGGGGCAAAACGGGCCGAACTAGTGCAAAAGTTCGTGCCACGAAGTCGCATCGGAATTTTTTGTGATGAAGGCACCCGATCCACCCCATTGGACCCTAAACTGACGTTTTGGTGCGTTTCGTACTATTTGGGTGCATTTGGGACCGTTTGGTTGCCTTACGAAACTCGGTGCAAAGCGGGCCGATCTAGTGCAAAAGTTCGTGCCACGAAGTCGCGTCTGAATTTTTCACAACAAACACACACGATATACCTTATAGGACCCTAAACTGACATTTTGGTGCGTTTCATACTATTTTGGTTCATTTGGGACCGTTTGGTTGCCTTACGAAACTCGGTGCAAAGCGGGCCGAACTAGTGCAAAAGTTCGTGCCACAAAGTCGCGTAGGAATTTTTCGCAACGAACGCACACGATCCACCCCATTGGACCCTAAACTAACATTTTGGTGCATTTCATACTATTTGGGACCGTTCGGTTGCCTTACGGAACTCGGTGCAAAATGGGCCGAACTAGTGCAAAAGTTCGTGCCACGAAGTCGCATCGGAATTTTTTGCGATGAAGGCACCCGATCCACGCCATTGGACTCTAAACTGACGTTTTGGTGCGTTTCGTACTATTTGGGTGCATTTGAGACCATTTGGTTGCCTTACGGAACTTGGTGCAAAACGGGCCGAACTAGTGCAAAAGTTCGTTCCACGAAGTCGCGTCGGATTTTTTCGCAACGAATGCACACGATCCACCTTATAGGACCCCAAACTGATGTTTTAGTGTGTTCCGTACTATTTGGGTGCATTTGAGACCGTTTGGTTGCCTTACGGAACTTGGTGCAAAATGGGCCGAACTAGTGCAAAAGTTCGTGTCACGAAGTCGAATCGGAATTTTTCAGAACGAATGCACCCGATCCACCCCATTGGACCCTAAACTTATGTTTTGGTGCATTTCTTACTATTTGGGTGCATTAGGGACCGTTTCGTTGCCTTACGAAACTCGGTGCAAAACGGGCCGATCTAGTCCAAAAGTTCGTGCCACGAAGTCGCGTCTGAATTTTTCGCAACAAACGCACACAATCCTCCTTATAGGACCCTAAACTGATGTTTTAGTGTGTTCCATACTATTTGGGTGCATTTGAGACCGTTTGGTTGCCTTACGGAACTTGGTGCAAAACGGGCCGAACTAGCGCAAAAGTTCGTACCACGAAGTCGCATCGGAATTTTTCGCGATGAGGCACCCGATCCACCCCATTGGACCCTAAACTAACGTTTTGGTGCATTTCTAACTATTTGGGTGCATTAGGGACCGTTTCGTTGCCTTACGAAACTCGGTGCAAAACAGGCCGATCTAGTGCAAAAGTTCGTGCCACGAAGTCGCATCGGAATTTTGCACAATGAACGCACACGATCCACCTTATAGGACCCTAAACTGACATTTTGGTGCCTTTCATACTATTTTGGTGCATTTGGGACCGTTTGGTTGCCTCACGAAACTCGGTGCAAAGCGGGCCGAACTAGTGCAAAAGTTCGTGCCACAAAGTCGCGTCGGAAATTTTCGCAACGAATGTATCTGATCCGCCCCATTGGACTCTAAACTGACGTTTTGGTGCGTTTCGTACAATTTGGGTGCATTTGGGACCGTTTGGTTGCCTTACGAAACTCGGTGCAAAGCGAGCCGAACTAGTGCAAAAGTTTGTGCCACGAAGTCACGTCAGAATTTTTCAGAACGAATGCACCCGATCCACTCCATTGGAACCTAAACTGACATTTTGGTGCGTTTCATAACATTTGGGTGCATTTGGGACCGTTTGGTTGCGTTACGTAACTCGGTGCAAAGCGGGCCGAATTAGTGCAAAAGTTTGTGCCACGAAGTCACGTCAGAAGTTTTCAGAACGAATGCACCCGATCCACCCCATTGGACACTAAACTGACATTTTGTTGCGTTTCATACTATTTGGGTGCATTTGGGACCGTTTGGTTGCCTTACGAAACTCGGTGCAAAGCGGGTCGAACTAGTGCAAAAGTTCGTGCCACGAAGTCGCATCGGAATTTTTCGCGACGAAGGCACCCGATCCAGCCCATTGGACCCTAAACTGACGTTTTTGTGTATTTCTTACTATTTGGGTGCATTAGGGACCGTTTGGTTGCCTTATGAAACTCAGTGCAAAACGGGCCGAACTAGTGCAAAAGTTCGTGCCACGAAGTCGCTTCGGAATTTTTCGCAACCAATGCGCACGATCCACCTTATAGGACTCCAAACTGATGTTTTAGTGTGTTCCATACTATTTGGGTGCATTTGAGACCGTTTGGTTGCCTTACGGAACTTGGTGCAAAATGGGCCGAACTAGTGCAAAAGTTCGTGCCACGAAGTCGAATCGGAATTTTTCAGAACGAATGCACCCGATCCACCCCATTGGACCCTAAACTGATGTTTTGGTGCATTTCTTACTATTTGGGTGCATTAGGGACCGTTTCGTTGCCTTACGAAACTCGGTGCAAAACGAGCCGATCTAGTGCAAAAGTTCGTGCCACGAAGTCGCGTCTGAATTTTTCACAACAAACGCACACGATCCACCTTATAGCACCCTAAACTGATGTTTTAGTGTGTTCCATACTATTTGGGTGCATTTGAGACTGTTTGGTTGCCTTACGGAACTTGGTGCAAAACGGGCCGAACTAGTGCAAAAGTTCGTGCCACGAAGTCGCATCGGAATTTTGCACAACGAACGCACACGATCCACCTTATAGGACCCTAAACTGACATTTTGGTGCCTTTCATACTATTTTGGTGCATTTGGGACCGTTTGGTTGCCTTACGAAACTCGGTGCAAGGCGGGCCGAACTAGTGCAAAAGTTCGTGCCACAAAGTCGCGTAGGAATTTTTCGCAACGAACGCACACGATCCACCCCATTGGACCCTAAACTGACATTTTGGTGCATTTCATACTATTTGGGACCGTTCGGTTGCCTTATGGAACTCGGTGCAAAATGGGCCGAACTAGTGCAAAAGTTCGTGCCACGAAGTCGCATCGGAATTTTTTGCGATGAAGGCACCCGATCCACGCCATTGGACTCTAAACTGACGTTTTGGTGCGTTTCGTACTATTTGGGTGCATTTGAGACCGTTTGGTTGCCTTACGGAACTTGGTGCAAAACGGGCCGAACTAGTGCAAAAGTTCGTTCCACGAAGTCGCGTCGGATTTTTTCGCAACGAATGCACACGATCCACCTTATAGGACCCCAAACTGATGTTTTAGTGTGTTCCGTACTATTTGGGTGCATTTGAGACCGTTTAGTTGCCTTACGTAACTTGGTGCAAAACGGGCCGTACTAGTGCAAAAATTCGTGCCACGAAGTGGCGTCGGAATTTTTTGCAACAAATGCACGCGATCCACCTTATAGGACCCTAAACTAATGTTTTAGTGCGTTCTGTACTATTTGGGTGCATTTGAGACCGTTTGGTTGCCTTACGGAACTTGGTGCAAAACCGGCCGAACTAGTGCAAAAGTTCGTGCCATGAAGTCGCATCGGAATTTTTCGCGATGAGGCACCCGATCCACCCCATTCGACCCTAAACTGACGTTTTGGTGCATTTCTTACTATTTGGGTGCACTAGGAACCGTTTCGCTGCCTTACGAAACTCGGTGCAAAACGGGCCGACCTAGTGCAAAAGTTCGTGCCACGAAGTCGCGTCTGAATTTTTCACAACAAACACACACGATCCTCCTTATAGGACCCTAAACTGATGTTTTAGTGTGTTCCATACTATTTGGGTGCATTTGAGTCCATTTGGTTGCCTTACGGAACTTGTTGCAAAACTGGCCGAACTAGTGCAAAAGTTCGTGCCACGAAGTCGCATCGGAATTTTGCACAAAGAACGCACACGATCCACCTTATAGGACCCTAAACTGACATTTTGGTGCGTTTCATACTATTTTGGTGCATTTGGGACCATTTGGTTGCCTTACGAAACTCGGTTTAAAGCGGGCCGAACAAGTGCAAAAGTTCGTGCCACAAAGTCGCGTAGGAGTTTTTCGCAACAAACGCACCCGATCCACCGCATTGGACCCTAAACTGACATTTTGGTGCATTTCGTACTATTTGGGTGTATTTGGGACCGTTACGTTGCCTTACGGAACTCGGTGCAAAATGGGCCGAACTAGTGCAAAAGTTCGTGCCACGATGTCGCGTCGGAAATTTTCGCAACGAACGCACACGATCCACCTTATAGGACCCCAAACTGACGTTTTGGTGCGTTTCGTACTATTTGGGTGCATTTGGGACCGTTTGGTTGCCTTACGAAACTCGGTGCAAAGCAGGCCGAACTAGTGCAAAAGTTCGTGCCACGAAGTCGCGTCGGAATTTTTCGCAACGAACACACCCGATCCCCCCATTAGACCCTAAACTAACATTTTGGTGCGTTTCGTACTATTTGGGTGCATTTGGGACCGTTCGGTTGCCTTACGGAACTCGGTGCAAAACGGGCCGAACTAGTGCAAAAGTTCGTTCCACGAAGTCGCGTCGGAATTTTTCCCAACGAATGCACACGATCCACCTTATTGGACCCCAAACTGATGTTTTAGTGTGTTCCATACTATTTGGGTGCATTTGAGACCGTTTGGTTGCCTTACGGAACTTGGTGCAAAACGGGCCGAACTAGTGCAAAAGTTCGTGCCACGAAGTCGCGTCGGAATTTTTTGCAACAAATGCACGCGATCCACCTTATAGGACCCTAAACTGATGATTTAGTGCGTTCCATACTATTTGGGTGCATTTGAGACCGTTTGGTTGCCTTACGAAACTTGGTGCAAAACGGGCCGAACTAGTGCCAAAGTTCGTGCCACGAAGTCGCATCGGAATTTTTCGCGATGAGGCACCCGATCCACCCCATTGGACCCTAAACTGACGTTTTGGTGCATTTCTTACTATTTGGGTGCATTAGGGACCGTTTCGTTGCCTTACGAAACTCGGTGCAAAGCGAGCCGAACTAGTGCAAAAGTTGTGCCACGAAGTCACGTCAGAATTTTTCAGAACGAATGCACCCGATCCACTCCATTGGAACCTAAACTGACATTTTGGTGCGTTTCATAACATTTGGGTGCATTTGGGACCGTTTGGTTGCGTTACGAAACTCGGTGCAAAGCGGGCCGAATTAGTGCAAAAGTTTGTGCCACGAAGTCACGTAAGAAGTTTTCAGAACGAATGCACCCGATCCACCCCATTGGACACTAAACTGACTTTTTGTTGCGTTTCATACTATTTGGGTGCATTTGGGACCGTTTGGTTGCCGTACGAAACTCGGTGCAAAGCGGGTCGAACTAGTGCAAAAGTTCGTGCCACGAAGTCGCATCGGAATTTTTCGCGACGAAGGCACCCGATCCACCCCATTGGACCCTAAACTGACGTTTTTGTGTATTTCTTACTATTTGGGTGCATTAGGGACCGTTTGGTTGCCTTACGAAACTCAGTGCAAAACGGGCCGAACTAGTGCAAAAGTTCGTGCCACGAAGTCGCGTCGGAATTTTTCGCAACCAATGCACACGATCCACCTTATAGGACTCCAAACTGATGTTTTAGTGTGTTCCATACTATTTGGGTGCATTTGAGACCGTTTGGTTGCCTTACGGAACTTGGTGCAAAACGGGCCGAACTAGTGCAAAAGTTCGTGCCACAAAGTCGAATCGGAATTTTTCAGAACGAATGCACCCGATCCACCCCATTGGACCCTAAACTGATGTTTTGCTGCATTTCTTACTATTTGGGTGCATTAGGGACCGTTTCGTTGCCTTACGAAACTCGGTGCAAAACGGGCCGATCTAGTCCAAAAGTTCGTGCCATGAAGTCGCGTAGGAATTTTTTGCAACAAATGCACGCGATCCACCTTATAGGACCCTAAACTGATGTTTTAGTGCGTTCCGTACTATTTGGGTGCATTTGAGACCGTTTGGTTGCTTTACGGAACTTGGTGCAAAACGGGCCGAACTAGTGCAAAAGTTCGTGCCACGAAGTCGCATCGTAATTTTTCGCGACGAGACACCCGATCCACCCCATTGGACCCAAAACTGACGTTTTGGTGCATTTCTTACTATTTGGTTGCATTAGGGACCGTTTCGTTGCCTTACGAAACTCGGTGCAAAACGGGCCGATCTAGTGCAAAAGTTCGTGCCACGAAGTCGCGTATGAATTTTTCACAACAAACGCACGCGATCCACCTTATAGCACCCTAAACTGATGTTTTAGTGTGTTCCATACTATTTGGGTGCATTTGAGACTGTTTGGTTGCCTTTCGGAACTTGGTGCAAAACGGGCCGAACTAGTGCAAAAGTTCGTGCCACGAAGTCGCATCGGAATTTTGCACAACGAACGCACACGATCCACCTTATAGGACCCTAAACTGACATTTTGGTGCCTTTCATACTATTTTGGTGCATTTGGGACCGTTTGGTTGCCTTACGAAACTCGGTGCAAAGCGGGCCGAACTAGTGCAAAAGTTCGTGCCACAAAGTCGCGTAGGAATTTTTCGTAACGAACACACACGATCCACCCCATTGGACCCTAAACTGACATTTTGGTGCATTTCATACTATTTGGGACCGTTCGGTTGCCTTACGGAACTCGGTGCAAAATGGGCCGAACTAGTGCAAAAGTTCGTGCCACGAAGTCGCGTCGGAATTTTTCACAACGAATGCATCCGATCTGCCCCATTGGACCCTAAACTGATGTTTTGGTGCGTTTCGTACTATTTGGGTGCATTTGGGACCGTTTGGTTGCCTTACGAAACTCGGTGCAAAGCGGGCCGAACTAGTGCAAAAGTTTGTGCCACGAAGTCACGTCAGAATTTTTCAGAACGAATGCACCCGATCCACTCCATTGGAACCTAAACTGACATTTTGGTGCGTTTCATAACATTTGGGTGTATTTGGGACCGTTTGGTTGCCTTACGAAACTCGGTGCAAAGCGGGCCGAATTAGTGCAAAAGTTTGTGCCACGAAGTCACGTAAGAAGTTTTCAGAACGAATGCACCCGATCCACCCCATTGGACCCTAAACTGATGTTTTGGTGCGTTTCATACTATTTGGGTGCATTTGGGACCGTTTGGTTGCCTTACGAAACTCGGTTCAAAGCGGGTCGAACTAGTGTAAAAGTTCGTGCCACGAAGTCGCGTCGAAATTTTTCACAACGAACCCACCCGATCCACCCCATTGGTCCCTAAACTGAATTTTGGTGCATTTCGTACTATTTCTGTGCATTTGGGACCGTTCGGTTGCCTTACGGAACTCGGTACAAAACAGGCCGAACTAGTGCAAAAGTTCGTGCCACGAAGTCGCATCGGAATTTTTCACAACGAACGCACAAGATCCACCTTATAGGACACTAAGCTGATATTTTAGTGCGTTCCTTACTATTTGGGTGCATTTGGGACCGTTTGGTTGCCTTACGGAACTTGGTGCAAAATGGGCCGAACTAGTGCAAAAGTTCGTGCCACGAAGTCGCATCGGAATTTTTTGCGATGAAGGCACCCGATCCACGCCATTGGACTCTAAACTGATGTTTTGGTGCGTTTCGTACTATTTGGGTGCATTTGGGACTGTTTGGTTGCCTTACGAAACTCGGTGCAAAGCAGGCCGAACTAGTGCAAAAGTTCGTGCCACGAAGTCGCGTCGGAATTTTTCGCAACGAACACACAACATCCACCTTATAGGACACTAAACTGATATTTTAGTGCGTTCCATACTATTTGGGTGCATTTGGGACCCTTTGGTTGCCTTACGGAACTTGGGGCAAAACGGGCCGAACTAGTGCAAAAGTTCGTGCCACGAAGTCGCATCGGAATTTTTTGTGATGAAGGCACCCGATCCACCCCATTGGACCCTAAACTAACGTTTTGGTGCGTTTCGTACTATTTGGGTGCATTTGGGACCGTTTGGTTGCCTTACGAAACTCGGTGCAAAGCGGGCCGAACTAGTGCAAAAGTTTGTGCCACGAAGTCGCGTCGGAATTTTTCGCAACGAACACACCCGATCCCACCATTAGACCCTAAACTAACGTTTTGGTGTGTTTTGTACTATTTGGGTGCATTTGGGACCGTTCGGTTGCCTTACGGAACTCGGTGCAAAGCGGGCCGAACTAGTGCAAAAGTTTGTGCCACGAAGTCGCGTCGGAATTTTTCGCAACGAACACACCCGATCCCACCATTAGACCCTAAACTAACGTTTTGGTGTGTTTTGTACTATTTGGGTGCATTTGGGACCGTTCGGTTGCCTTACGGAACTCGGTGCAAAACGGGCCGAACTAGTGCAAAAGTTCGTGCCACGAAGTCGCATCGGAATTTTGCACAACGAACGCACACGATCCACCTTATAGGACCCTAAACTGACATTTTGGTGCCTTTCATACTATTTTGGTGCATTTGGGACCGTTTGGTTGCCTTACGAAACTCGGTGCAAAGCGGGCCGAACTAGTGCAAAAGTTCGTGCCACAAAGTCGCGTAGGAATTTTTCGTAACGAACACACACGATCCACCCCATTGGACCCTAAACTGACATTTTGGTGCATTTCATACTATTTGGGACCGTTCGGTTGCCTTACGGAACTCGGTGCAAAATGGGCCGAACTAGTGCTAAAGTTCGTGCCACGAAGTCGCGTCGGAATTTTTCACAACGAATGCATCCGATCTGCCCCATTGGACCCTAAACTGATGTTTTGGTGCGTTTCGTACTATTTGGGTGCATTTGGGACCGTTTGGTTGCCTTACGAAACTCGGTGCAAAGCGGGCCGAACTAGTGCAAAAGTTTGTGCCACGAAGTCACGTCAGAATTTTTCAGAACGAATGCACCCGATCCACTCCATTGGAACCTAAACTGACATTTTGGTGCGTTTCATAACATTTGGGTGTATTTGGGACCGTTTGGTTGCCTTACGAAACTCGGTGCAAAGCGGGCCGAATTAGTGCAAAAGTTTGTGCCACGAAGTCACGTAAGAAGTTTTCAGAACGAATGCACCCGATCCACCCCATTGGACCCTAAACTGATGTTTTGGTGCGTTTCATACTATTTGGGTGCATTTGGGACCGTTTGGTTGCCTTACGAAACTCGGTTCAAAGCGGGTCGAACTAGTGTAAAAGTTCGTGCCACGAAGTCGCGTCGAAATTTTTCACAACGAACCCACCCGATCCACCCCATTGGTCCCTAAACTGAATTTTGGTGCATTTCGTACTATTTCTGTGCATTTGGGACCGTTCGGTTGCCTTACGGAACTCGGTACAAAACAGGCCGAACTAGTGCAAAAGTTCGTGCCACGAAGTCGCATCGGAATTTTTCACAACGAACGCACAAGATCCACCTTATAGGACACTAAGCTGATATTTTAGTGCGTTCCTTACTATTTGGGTGCATTTGGGACCGTTTGGTTGCCTTACGGAACTTGGTGCAAAATGGGCCGAACTAGTGCAAAAGTTCGTGCCACGAAGTCGCATCGGAATTTTTTGCGATGAAGGCACCCGATCCACGCCATTGGACTCTAAACTGACGTTTTGGTGCGTTTCGTACTATTTGGGTGCATTTGGGACCGTTTGGTTGCCTTACGAAACTCGGTGCAAAGCAGGCCGAACTAGTGCAAAAGTTCGTGCCACGAAGTCGCGTCGGAATTTTTCACAACGAACACACAACATCCACCTTATAGGACACTAAACTGATATTTTAGTGCGTTCCATACTATTTGGGTGCATTTGGGACCCTTTGGTTGCCTTACGGAACTTGGGGCAAAACGGGCCGAACTAGTGCAAAAGTTCGTGCCACGAAGTCGCATCGGAATTTTTTGTGATGAAGGCACCCGATCCACCCCATTGGACCCTAAACTGACGTTTTGGTGCGTTTCGTACTATTTGGGTGCATTTGGGACCGTTTGGTTGCCTTACGAAACTCGGTGCAAAGCGGGCCGAACTAGTGCAAAAGTTTGTGCCACGAAGTCGCGTCGGAATTTTTCGCAACGAACACACCCGATCCCACCATTAGACCCTAAACTAACGTTTTGGTGTGTTTTGTACTATTTGGGTGCATTTGGGACCGTTCGGTTGCCTTACGGAACTCGGTGCAATACGGGCCGAACTAGTGCAAAAGTTTGTGCCACGAAGTCGCGTCGGAATTTTTCCCAACGAATGCATCCGATCCGCCCCATTGGACCCTAAACTAACGTTTTGGTGCGTTTCGTACTATTTGGGTGCATTTGGAACCGTTTGGTTGCCTTACGAAACTCGGTGCAAAGCGGGCCGAACTAGTGCAAAAGTTTGTGCCACGAAGTCACGTCAGAATTTTTCAGAACGAATGCACCCGATCCACTCCATTGGAACCTAAACTGACATTTTGGTGCGTTTCATAACATTTGGGTGTATTTGGGACCGTTTGGTTGCCTTACGAAACTCGGTGCAAAGCGGGCCGAATTAGTGCAAAAGTTTGTGCCACGAAGTCACGTCAGAAGTTTTCAGAACGAATGCACCCGATGCACCCCATTGGACCCTAAACTGAGGTTTTGGTGCGTTTCATACTATTTGGGTGCATTTGGGACCGTTTGGTTGCCTTACGAAACTCGGTTCAAAGCGGGTCGAACTAGTGTAAAAGTTCGTGCCACGAAGTCGCGTCGAAATTTTTCACAACGAACCGACCCGATCCACCCCATTGGTCCCTAAACTGAATTTTATTGCATTTCGTACTATTTCTGTGCATTTGGGACCGTTCGGTTGCCTTACGGAACTCGGTACAAAACAGGCCGAACTAGTGCAAAAGTTCGTGCCACGAAGTCGCATCGGAATTTTTCACAACGAACGCACAAGATCCACCTTATAGGACACTAAGCTGATATTTTAGTGCGTTCCTTACTATTTGGGTGCATTTGGGACCGTTTGGTTGCCTTACGGAACTTGGTGCAAAACGGGCCGAACTAGTGCAAAAGTTCGTGCCACGAAGTCGCATCGGAATTTTTTGCGATGAAGGCACCCGATCCACGCCATTGGACTCTAAACTGACGTTTTGGTGCGTTTCGTACTATTTGGGTGCATTTGGGACCGTTTGGTTGCCTTACGAAACTCGGTGCAGAGCAGGCCGAACTAGTGCAAAAGTTTGTGCCACGAAGTCGCGTCGGAATTTTTCGCAACGAACACACCCGATCCCCCCATTAGAGCCTAAAATAACATTTTGGTGCATTTCGTACTATTTGGGTGCATTTGGGACCGTTCGGTTGCCTTACGGAACTCGGTGCAAAACGGGTCGAACTAGTGCAAAAGTTCGTGCCACGAAGTCGCGTCAGAATTTTTCACAATGAACGCACACGATCCACCTTATAGGACCCCAAACTGATGTTTTAGTGCATTCCGTACTATTTGGGTGCATTTGAGACCGTTTGGTTGCCTTACGGAACTTGGTGCAAAATGGGCCGAACTAGTGCAAAAGTTCGTTCCACGAAGTCGCGTCGGATTTTTTCGCAACGAATGCACACGATCCACCTTATAGGACCCCAAACTGATGTTTTAGTGTGTTCCGTACTATTTGGGTGCATTTGAGACCGTTTGGTTGCCTTACGGAACTTGGTGCAAAACCGGCCGAACTAGTGCAAACATTCGTGCCATGAAGTCGCATCGGAATTTTTCATGATGAGGCACCCGATCCACCCCATTGGACCCTAAACTGACGTTTTGGTGCATTTCTTACTATTTGGGTGCATTAGGAACCGTTTCGCTGCCTTAAGAAACTCAGTGCAAAACGGGCCGATCTAGTGCAAAAGTTCGTGCCACGAAGTCGCGTCTGAATTTTTCACAACAAACACACACGATATACCTTATAGGACCCTAAACTGACATTTTGGTGCGTTTCATACTATTTTGGTGCATTTGGGACCGTTTGGTTGCCTTACGAAACTCGGTGCAAAGCGGGCCGAACTAGTGCAAAAGTTCGTGCCACAAAGTCGCGTAGGAATTTTTCGCAACGAACGCACCCGATCCACCCCATTGGACCCTAAACTGACATTTTGGCGCATTTCGTACTATTTGGGTGCATTTCGTACTATTTGGGTGTATTTGGAACCGTTCGGTTGCCTTACGGAACTCGGTGCAAAATGGGCCGAACTAGTGCAAAAGTTCGTGCCACGAAGTCGCATCGGAATTTTGCACAACGAACGCACACGATCCACCTTGTAGGACCCTAAACTGACATTTTGGTGCCTTTCATACTATTTTGGTGCATTTGGGACCGTTTGGTTGCCTTACGAAACTCGGTGCAAAGCGGGCCGAACTAGTGCAAAAGTTCGTGCCACAAAGTCGCGTAGGAATTTTTCGCAACGAACGCACACGATCCACCCCATTGGACCCTAAACTAACATTTTGGTGCATTTCATACTATTTGGGACCGTTCGGTTGCCTTACGGAACTCGGTGCAAAATGGGCCGAACTAGTGCAAAAGTTCGTGCCACGAAGTCGCATCGGAATTTTTTGCGATGAAGGCACCCGATCCACGCCATTGGACTCTAAACTGACGTTTTGGTGCGTTTCGTACTATTTGGGTGCATTTGAGACCGTTTGGTTGCCTTACGGAACTTGGTGCAAAACGGGCCGAACTAGTGCAAAAGTTCGTTCCACGAAGTCGCGTCGGATTTTTTCGCAACGAATGCACACGATCCACCTTATAGGACCCCAAACTGATGTTTTAGTGTGTTCCGTACTATTTGGGTGCATTTGAGACCGTTTGGTTGCCTTACGGAACTTGGTGCAAAATGGGCCGAACTAGTGCAAAAGTTCGTGTCACGAAGTCGAATCGGAATTTTTCAGAACGAATGCACCCGATCCACCCCATTGGACCCTAAACTTATGTTTTGGTGCATTTCTTACTATTTGGGTGCATTAGGGACCGTTTCGTTGCCTTACGAAACTCGGTGCAAAACGGGCCGATCTAGTCCAAAAGTTCGTGCCACGAAGTCGCGTCTGAATTTTTCGCAACAAACGCACACAATCCTCCTTATAGGACCCTAAACTGATGTTTTAGTGTGTTCCATACTATTTGGGTGCATTTGAGACCGTTTGGTTGCCTTACGGAACTTGGTGCAAAACGGGCCGAACTAGCGCAAAAGTTCGTACCACGAAGTCGCATCGGAATTTTTCGCGATGAGGCACCCGATCCACCCCATTGGACCCTAAACTAACGTTTTGGTGCATTTCTAACTATTTGGGTGCATTAGGGACCGTTTCGTTGCCTTACGAAACTCGGTGCAAAACAGGCCGATCTAGTGCAAAAGTTCGTGCCACGAAGTCGCATCGGAATTTTGCACAATGAACGCACACGATCCACCTTATAGGACCCTAAACTGACATTTTGGTGCCTTTCATACTATTTTGGTGCATTTGGGACCGTTTGGTTGCCTCACGAAACTCGGTGCAAAGCGGGCCGAACTAGTGCAAAAGTTCGTGCCACAAAGTCGCGTCGGAAATTTTCGCAACGAATGTATCTGATCCGCCCCATTGGACTCTAAACTGACGTTTTGGTGCGTTTCGTACAATTTGGGTGCATTTGGGACCGTTTGGTTGCCTTACGAAACTCGGTGCAAAGCGAGCCGAACTAGTGCAAAAGTTTGTGCCACGAAGTCACGTCAGAATTTTTCAGAACGAATGCACCCGATCCACTCCATTGGAACCTAAACTGACATTTTGGTGCGTTTCATAACATTTGGGTGCATTTGGGACCGTTTGGTTGCGTTACGTAACTCGGTGCAAAGCGGGCCGAATTAGTGCAAAAGTTTGTGCCAAGAAGTCACGTCAGAAGTTTTCAGAACGAATGCACCCGATCCACCCCATTGGACACTAAACTGACATTTTGTTGCGTTTCATACTATTTGGGTGCATTTGGGACCGTTTGGTTGCCTTACGAAACTCGGTGCAAAGCGGGTCGAACTAGTGCAAAAGTTCGTGCCACGAAGTCGCATCGGAATTTTTCGCGACGAAGGCACCCGATCCAGCCCATTGGACCCTAAACTGACGTTTTTGTGTATTTCTTACTATTTGGGTGCATTAGGGACCGTTTGGTTGCCTTATGAAACTCAGTGCAAAACGGGCCGAACTAGTGCAAAAGTTCGTGCCACGAAGTCGCTTCGGAATTTTTCGCAACCAATGCGCACGATCCACCTTATAGGACTCCAAACTGATGTTTTAGTGTGTTCCATACTATTTGGGTGCATTTGAGACCGTTTGGTTGCCTTACGGAACTTGGTGCAAAATGGGCCGAACTAGTGCAAAAGTTCGTGCCACGAAGTCGAATCGGAATTTTTCAGAACGAATGCACCCGATCCACCCCATTGGACCCTAAACTGATGTTTTGGTGCATTTCTTACTATTTGGGTGCATTAGGGACCGTTTCGTTGCCTTACGAAACTCGGTGCAAAACGAGCCGATCTAGTGCAAAAGTTCGTGCCACGAAGTCGCGTCTGAATTTTTCACAACAAACGCACACGATCCACCTTATAGCACCCTAAACTGATGTTTTAGTGTGTTCCATACTATTTGGGTGCATTTGAGACTGTTTGGTTGCCTTACGGAACTTGGTGCAAAACGGGCCGAACTAGTGCAAAAGTTCGTGCCACGAAGTCGCATCGGAATTTTGCACAACGAACGCACACGATCCACCTTATAGGACCCTAAACTGACATTTTGGTGCCTTTCATACTATTTTGGTGCATTTGGGACCGTTTGGTTGCCTTACGAAACTCGGTGCAAGGCGGGCCGAACTAGTGCAAAAGTTCGTGCCACAAAGTCGCGTAGGAATTTTTCGCAACGAACGCACACGATCCACCCCATTGGACCCTAAACTGACATTTTGGTGCATTTCATACTATTTGGGACCGTTCGGTTGCCTTATGGAACTCGGTGCAAAATGGGCCGAACTAGTGCAAAAGTTCGTGCCACGAAGTCGCATCGGAATTTTTTGCGATGAAGGCACCCGATCCACGCCATTGGACTCTAAACTGACGTTTTGGTGCGTTTCGTACTATTTGGGTGCATTTGAGACCGTTTGGTTGCCTTACGGAACTTGGTGCAAAACGGGCCGAACTAGTGCAAAAGTTCGTTCCACGAAGTCGCGTCGGATTTTTTCGCAACGAATGCACACGATCCACCTTATAGGACCCCAAACTGATGTTTTAGTGTGTTCCGTACTATTTGGGTGCATTTGAGACCGTTTGGTTGCCTTACGTAACTTGGTGCAAAACGGGCCGTACTAGTGCAAAAATTCGTGCCACGAAGTGGCGTCGGAATTTTTTGCAACAAATGCACGCGATCCACCTTATAGGACCCTAAACTAATGTTTTAGTGCGTTCTGTACTATTTGGGTGCATTTGAGACCGTTTGGTTGCCTTACGGAACTTGGTGCAAAACCGGCCGAACTAGTGCAAAAGTTCGTGCCATGAAGTCGCATCGGAATTTTTCGCGATGAGGCACCCGATCCACCCCATTCGACCCTAAACTGACGTTTTGGTGCATTTCTTACTATTTGGGTGCACTAGGAACCGTTTCGCTGCCTTACGAAACTCGGTGCAAAACGGGCCGACCTAGTGCAAAAGTTCGTGCCACGAAGTCGCGTCTGAATTTTTCACAACAAACACACACGATCCTCCTTATAGGACCCTAAACTGATGTTTTAGTGTGTTCCATACTATTTGGGTGCATTTGAGTCCATTTGGTTGCCTTACGGAACTTGTTGCAAAACTGGCCGAACTAGTGCAAAAGTTCGTGCCACGAAGTCGCATCGGAATTTTGCACAAAGAACGCACACGATCCACCTTATAGGACCCTAAACTGACATTTTGGTGCGTTTCATACTATTTTGGTGCATTTGGGACCATTTGGTTGCCTTACGAAACTCGGTGCAAAGCGGGCCGAACAAGTGCAAAAGTTCGTGCCACAAAGTCGCGTAGGAGTTTTTCGCAACAAACGCACCCGATCCACCGCATTGGACCCTAAACTGACATTTTGGTGCATTTCGTACTATTTGGGTGTATTTGGGACCGTTACGTTGCCTTACGGAACTCGGTGCAAAATGGGCCGAACTAGTGCAAAAGTTCGTGCCACGATGTCGCGTCGGAAATTTTCGCAACGAACGCACACGATCCACCTTATAGGACCCCAAACTGACGTTTTGGTGCGTTTCGTACTATTTGGGTGCATTTGGGACCGTTTGGTTGCCTTACGAAACTCGGTGCAAAGCAGGCCGAACTAGTGCAAAAGTTCGTGCCACGAAGTCGCGTCGGAATTTTTCGCAACGAACACACCCGATCCCCCCATTAGACCCTAAACTAACATTTTGGTGCGTTTCGTACTATTTGGGTGCATTTGGGACCGTTCGGTTGCCTTACGGAACTCGGTGCAAAACGGGCCGAACTAGTGCAAAAGTTCGTTCCACGAAGTCGCGTCGGAATTTTTCCCAACGAATGCACACGATCCACCTTATTGGACCCCAAACTGATGTTTTAGTGTGTTCCATACTATTTGGGTGCATTTGAGACCATTTGGTTGCCTTACGGAACTTGGTGCAAAATGGGCCGAACTAGTGCAAAAGTTCGTGCCACGAAGTCGCGTCGGAATTTTTTGCAACAAATGCACACGATCCACCTTATAGGACCCTAAACTGATGTTTTAGTGTGTTCCATACTATTTGGGTGCATTTGAGACCGTTTGGTTGCCTTACGGAACTTGGTGCAAAACGGGTCGAACTAGTGCAAAAGTTCGTGCCACGAAGTCGCATCGGAATTTTTCGCGATGAGGCACCCGATCCACCCCATTGGACCCTAAACTGACGTTTTGGTGCATTTCGTACTATTTGGGTGCATTAGGGACCGTTTCGTTGCCTTACGAAACTAGGTGCAAAACAGGCCGATATAGTGCAAAAGTTCGTGCCACGAAGTCGCATCAGAATTTTGCACAACGAACGCACACGATCCACCTTATAGGACCCTAAACTGACAATTTGGTGCCTTTCATACTATTTTGGTGCATTTGGGACTGTTTGGTTGCCTTACGAAACTCGGTGCAAAGCGGGCCGAACTAGTGCAAAAGTTCGTGCCACAAAGTCGCGTCGGAAATTTTTGCAACGAATGTATCTGATCCGCCCCATTGGACCCTAAACTGACGTTTTGGTGCGTTTCGTACTATTTGGGTGCATTTGGGACCGTTTGGTTGCCTTACGTAACTTGGTTCAAAACCGGCCGAACTAGTGCAAAATTTCATGCCACGAAGTCGCATCGGAATTTTTCGCGATGAAGGCACCCGATCCACCCCATTGGACCCTAAACTGACGTTTTGGTGCATTTCATACTATTTGGGTGCATTTGGGGCCGTTTGGTTGCCTTACGAAACTCGGTGCAAAGCGGGCCGAACTAGTGCAAAAGTTCGTGCCACGAAGTCGCATCGGATTTTTTCGTGATGAAGGCACCCGATCCACCCCATTGGACCCTAAACTGACGTTTTGGTGCATTTCGTACTATTTGGGTGCATTTGGGACCGTTTGGTTGCCTTACGAAACTCGGTGCAAAGCGGGCCGAACTAGTGCAAAAGTTCGTGCAACGAAGTCGCGTCGGAATTTTTCGCAACGAACACACCCCATCCACCCCATTAGACCCTAAGCTAAAGTTTTGGTGCGTTTCGTACTATTTGGGTGCATTTGCGACCGTTCGGTTGCCTTACGGAACTCGGTGGAAAACGGGCTGAACTAGTGCAAAAGTTCGAGCCACGAAATCTCGTCGGAATTTTTCGCAACGAACACACACGATCCACTTTATTGGACCCTAAACTGATGTTTTAGTGCATTCCGTACTATTTGGGTGCATTTGAGACCGTTTGGTTGCCTTACGGAACTTGGTGCAAAACGGGCCGAACTAGTGCAAAAGTTCCTGCCACGAAGTCGCATCGTGATTTTTCGCGACTGAAGGCACCCAATCCACCCCATTGGACCCTAAACTGACGTTTTAGGTGCATTTCTTACTATTTGGGTGCATTAGGGACCGTTTCGTTGCCTTACAAAACTCAGTGCAAAACAGACCGATCTACTGGAAAAGTTCGTGCCACGAAGTCGCGTCGGAATTTTTCACAACGAACACACCCGATCCACCCCATTGGACCCTAAACTGAAGATTTGGTGCCTTTTGTACTATTTGGGTGCATTTGGGGCCGTTCGGTTGCCTTACGGAACTCGGTACAAAACAGGCCGAACAAGTGCAAAAGTTCGTGGCACGAAGTCGCGTCGGAATTTTTCGCAACGAATGCATCCGATCCACCCCATTGGAACCTAAACTGACGTTTTGGTGCGTTTCGTACTATTTGGGTGCATTTGGGACTGTTTGGTTGCCTTACGAAACTCGGTGCAAAGCGGGACGAACTAGTGCAAAAGTATGTGCCACGAAGTCACGTCATAATTTTTCAGAACGAACGCACCCGATCCACCCAATTGGACCCTAAACTGACATTTTGATGCATTTCATAACATTTGGGTGCATTTGGGACTGTTTGGTTGCCTTACAAAACTCGGTGCAAAGCGGGCCGAATTAGTGCAAAAGTTCGTGCCACGAAGTCGCGTCGAAATTTTTCACAACGAACACACCCGATCCACCGCATTGGACCCTAAACTGAAGTTTTGGTGCATTTCGTACTATTTGGGTGCATTTGGGACCGATCGGTTGCCTTACGAAACTCGGTACAAAACAGGCCGAAATAGTGCAAAAGTTCGTGCCACGAAGTCGTGTCGGAATTTTTCGCAACGAACGCACAAGATCCACCTTATAGGACACTAAACTAATATTTTAGTGCGTTCCTTACTATTTGGGAGTATTTGGGACCGTTTGGTTGCCTTACGGAACTTGGTGCAAAATGGGCCGAACTAGTGCAAAAGTTCATGCCACGAAGTCGCATCCGAATTTTTCGCGATCAAGGCACCCGAACCACCCCATTGGACCCTAAACTGATGTTTTGGTGTGTTTCATACTATTTGGGTGCATTTGGGACCGTTCGGTTGCCTTACGAAACTCGGTGCAAAACAGGCCGAACTAGTGCAAAAGTTCGTGCCACGAAGTCGCGTCAGAATTTTTCGCAACGAACGCACAAGATCCACCTTATAGGAGACTAAACTGATATTTTAATGCGTTCCTTACTATTTGGGTGCATTTGAGACCGTTTGGTTTACTTACGGAACTTGGTGCAAAACGGGACGAACTAGTGCAAAAAAGTTCGTGCCACGAAGTCGCATCGGAATTTTTCGCGATGAAGGCACCCGATCCACCCCATTGGACCCTAAATTGACGTTTTGGTGCATTTCGTACTATTTGGGCGCATTTGGGACCGTTTGGTTGCCTTACGAAACTCGGTGCAAAGCGGGCCGAACTAGTGCAAAAGTTCGTGCCACGAAGTCGCGTTGAAATTTTTCGCAACGAACACACCCGATCCACCCCATTAGACCCTAAACTAACGTTTTGGTGCGTTTTGTACTATTTGGGTGCATTTGGTATCGTTCGGTTGCCTTACGGAACTCGGTGCCAAACGGGCCGAACTAGTGCAAAAGTTCGTGCCACGAAGTCGCGTCGGAATTTTTCGCAACGAACGAACACGATCCACCTTATAGGACCCTAAACTGATGTTTTAGTGCATTCCATACTATTTGGGTGCCTTACGGAACTTGGTGCAAAACGAGCCGAACTAGTGCAAAAGTTCGTGCCACGAAGTCGCATCGGAATTTTTCGCGACGAAGGCACACCCCATTGGACCCTAAACTGATGTTTTGGTGTATTTCTTACTATTTGGGTGAATTAGGGACCGTTTGGTTGCCTTAGGAAACTCGGTGCAAAACGGGCCGAACTAGTGCAAAAGTTCGTGCCACGAAGTCGCGTCGGAATTTTTCGCAACGAACGCACACGATCTACCCCATTGGACCCTAAACTAATGTTTTGGTGTGTTTCATACTATTTTGGTGCATTTGGGACCGTTCGTTTGCCTTACGGAACTCGGTGCAAAATCGGCCTAGCAAAAGTTCGTGCCATGATGTCGCGTCGGAATTTCTCGCAACGAATGCATCCGATCCACCCCATTGGACCCTAAACTGACGTATTGGTGCGTTTCGTACTATTTGGGTGCATTTGGGACCGTTTGGTTGCCTTACGAAACTCGGTGCAAAGCGGGCCGAACTCGTGCAAAAGTTTGTGCCACGAAGTCACGTCAGAATTTTTCAGAACCAACCCACCCGATCCACCCCATTGGACCCTATACTGACATTTTGGTGCATTTCATACTATTTGGGTGCATTTGGGACCGTTTGGTTGCCTTACGAAACTCGGTGCAAAGCGGGCCGAACTAGTGAAAAAGTTCGTGCCACGAAGTCGCGTCGAAATTTTTCACAACGAACACACCCGATCCACCCCATTGGACCCTAAACTAATGTTTTGGTGCGTTTCGTACTATTTGGGTGCATTTGGGAACGTTCGGTTGCCTTACGGAACTCGGTGTAAAACAGGCCGAACTAGTGCAAAAGTTCGTTTCACGAAGACGCGACCGAATTTTTCGCAACGAACGCACACGATCCACCTAATAGGACACTAAACTGATGTTTTTGTGCGTTCCTTACTATTTGGGTGCATTTGAGACCGTTTGGTTGCCTTACGGAACTTGGTGCAAAATGGGCCAAACTAGTGCAAAAGTTCGTGCCACGAAATCGCATCGGAATTTTTCACGATGAAGGCACCCGATCCACCCCATTGGACCCTAAACTGACATTTTGGTGCGTTTCGTACTATTTGGGTGCATTTAGGACCATTTGGTTGCCTTACGAAACTCGGTGCAAAGCGGGCCGAAATAGTGCAAAAGTTCGTGCCACGAATCGCATCAGAATTTTTCGCAACGAACACACCCGATCCCCCCATTAGAGCCCAAACTAACATTTTGGTGCGTTTCGTACTATTTGGGTGCATTTGGGACCGTTCGGTTGCCTTACGGAACTCGGTGCAAAACGGGCCGAACTAGTGCAAAAGTTCGTGCCACGAAGTCACGTCAGAATTTTTCGCAACGAATGCACACGATCCACCTTATAGGACCGTAAACTGATGTTTTGGTGCGTTCCGTACTATTTGGGTGCATTTGAGACCGTTTGGATGCCTTACGGAACTTGGTGCAAAACGGGCCGAACTAGTGCAAAAGTTCGTGCCACGAAGTGGTATCGGAATTTTTTGCGACGAAGGCACCCAATCCACCCCATTGGACGCTAAACTGACGTTTTGGTGCATTTCATACTATTTTGGTGCATTTGGGACCGTTTGGTTGCCTTACGAAACTCGGTGCAAAGCGGGCCGAACTAGTGCAAAAGTCCGTGCCACGAAGTCGCGTATTAATTTTGCGCAATGAACGCACCCGATCCACCCCATCGGACCTTAAACTGACATTTTGGTCCGTTTCATAATATTTGTGTGCATTTGGGACTGTTTGGTTGCCATAAGAAACTCGGTGCAAAGCGGGCCGAATTAGTGCAAAAGTTTGTGCCACGAAGTCACGTTAGAATTTTTCATAACGAACGCACCTGATCCACCCCATTGGACCCTAAACTGACGTTTTGGTGTGTTTCATACTATTTGGGTGCATTTGGGACCGTTTGGTTGCATTACGAAACTCGGTGCAAAGCGGGTCGAACTAGTGCAAAAGTTCGTGCCACGAAGTCGCGTCGAAATTTTTCACAACGAACACACCCGATCCACCCCATTGGAACCTAAACTGATGTTTTGGTGCGTTTCGTACTATTTGGGTACATTTGGGAACGTTCGGTTGCCTTACGGAACTCGGTGCAAAACAGGCCGAACTAGTGCAAAAGTTCGTGCCACGAAGTCGCGTCAGAATTTTTCGCAACGAACGCACAAGATCCACCTTATAGGACACTAAACTGATATTTTAATGCGTTCCTTACTATTTGGGTGCATTTGAGACCGTTTCGTTTCCTTACGGAACTTGGTGCAAAACGGGCCGAACTAGTGCAAAAAAGTTCGTGCCACGAAGTCGCATCGGAATTTTTCGCGATGAAGGCACCCGATCCACCCCATTGGACCCTAAATTGACCGTTTGGTTGCCTTACGAAACTTGGTGCAAAGCGGGCCGAACTAGTGAAAAAGTTCATGCCACGAAGTCGCGTCGAAATTTTTCACAACGAACACACCCGATCCACCCCATTGGACCCTAAACTGAAGATTTGGTGCCTTTTGTACTATTTGGGTGCATTTGGGGCCGTTCGGTTGCCTTACGGAACTCGGTACAAAACAGGCCGAACAAGTGCAAAAGTTCGTGGCACGAAGTCGCGTCGGAATTTTTCGCAACGAAAGCATCCGATCCGCCCCATTGGAACCTAAACTGACATTTTGGTGCGTTTCGTACTATTTGGGTGCATTTGGGACTGTTTGGTTGCCTTACGAAACTCGGTGCAAAGCGGGCCGAACTAGTGCAAAAGTATGTGCCACGAAGTCACGTCAGAATTTTTCAGAACGAACGCACCCGATCCACCCAATTGGACCCTAAACTGACATTTTGATGCATTTCATAACATTTGGGTGCATTTGGGACCGTTTGGTTGCCTTACGAAACTCGGTGCAAAGCGGGCCGAATTAGTGCAAAAGTTTGTGCCACGAAGTCGTGTCATAATTTTTCAGAACGAATGCACCCGATCCACCCCATTCGACCATAAACTAACGTTTTGGTGCGTTTCATACTATTTGGGTGCATTTGGGACCGTTTGCTTGCCTTACGGAACTTGGTGGAAAACTGGCCGAACTAGTGCAAAAGTTCGTGCCACGAAGTCGTGTCGAAATTTTTCACAACGAACACACCCAATCCACCCCATTGGACCCTAAACTGAAGTTTTGGTGCATTTCGTACTATTTGGGTGCATTTGGGACCGATCGGTTGCCTTACGGAACTCGGTACAAAACAGGCCGAACTAGTGCAAAAGTTCGTGCCACGAAGTCGTGTCGGAATTTTTCGCAACGAACGCACAAGATCCACCTTATAGGACACTAAACTAATATTTTAGTGCGTTCCATACTATTTGGGAGTATTTGGGACCGTTTGGTTGCCTTACGGAACTTGGTGCAAAACGGGCCGAACTAGTGCAAAAGTTCATGCCACGAAGTCGCATCGGAATTTTTCGCGATCAAGGCACCCGAACCACCCCATTGGACCCTAAACTGATGTTTTGGTGTGTTTCATACTATTTGGGTGCATTTGGGACCGTTTGGTTGCATTACGAAACTCGGTGCAAAGCGGGCCGAACTAGTGCAAAAGTTCGTGCCACGAAGTCGCATCGGAATTTTTCGCGATGAAGGCACCCGATCCACCCCATTGGACCCTAAATTGATGTTTTGGTGCATTTCGTACTATTTGGGCACATTTGGGACCGTTTGGTTGCCTTACGAAACTCGGTGCAAAGCGGGCCGAACTAGTGCAAAAGTTCGTGCCACAAAGTTGCGTTGAAATTTTTCGCAACGAACACACCCGATCCACCCCATTAGACCATAAACTAACGTTTTGGTGCGTTTTGTACTATTTGGGTGCATTTGGGATCGTTCGGTTGCCTTACGGAACTCGGTGCAAAACGGGCCGAACTAGTGCAAAAGTTCGTGCCACGAAGTCGCATCGGAATTTTTCGCGACGAAGGCACCCGATCCACCCCATTGGACCCTAAACTGACGTTTTGGTGCATTTCATACTATTTTGGTGCATTTGGGACCCTTTGGTTGCCTTACGAAACTCGGTGCAAAGCGGGCCGAACTAGTGCAAAAGTTTGTGCCACGAAGTCGTGTCATAATTTTTCAGAACGAATGCACCCGATCCACCCCATTAGACCATAAACTAACGTTTTGGTGCGTTTCATAATATTTGGGTGCATTTGGGACCGTTTGCTTGCCTTACGGAACTTGGTGGAAAACTGGCCGAACTAGTGCAAAAGTTCGTGCCACGAAGTCGCGTCGGAATTTTTCGCAACGAACGCACACGATCCACCTTATAGGACCCTAAACTGATGTTTTAGTGCATTCCATACTATTTGGGTGCCTTACAGAACTTGGTGCAAAACGAGCCGAACTAGTGCAAAAGTTCGTGCCACGAAGTCGCATCGGAATTTTTCGCGACGAAGGCACCCGATCCACCCCATTGGACCCTAAACTGACGTTTTGGTGTATTTCTTACTATTTGGGTGAATTAGGGACCGTTTGGTTGCCTTAGGAAACTCGGTGCAAAACGGGCCGAACTAGTGCAAAAGTTCGTGCCACGAAGTCGCGTCGGAATTTTTCGCAATGAACGCACACGATCCACCTTATAGGACACCAAACTGATGTTTTAGTGCATTCCGTACTATTTGGGTGCATTTGAGACCGTTTGGTTGCCTTACGGAACTTGGTGCAAAACGGGCCGAACTAATGCAAAAGTTCGTGCCACGAAGTCGCATCGGAGTTTTTCGCGACGAAGGCACCCGTTCCACCCCATTGGACCCTAAACTAATGTTTTGGTGTGTTTCATACTATTTTGGTGCATTTGGGACGTTCGGTTGCCTTACGGAACTCGGTGCAAAATCGGCCTAGCAAAAGTTCGTGCCATGAAGTCGCGTCGGAATTTCTCGCAACGAATGCATCCGATCCACCCCATTGGACCCTAAACTGACGTATTGGTGCGTTTCGTACTATTTGGGTGCCTTTGGGACCGTTTGGTTGCCTTACGAAACTCGGTGCAAAGCGGGCCGAACTAGTGCAAAAGTTTGTGCCACGAAGTCACGTCAGAATTTTTCAGAACCAACCCACCCGATCCACCCCATTGGACCCTATACTGACATTTTGGTGCATTTCATACTATTTGGGTGCATTTGGGACCGTTTGGTTGCCTTACGAAACTCGGTGCAAAGCGGGCCGAACTAGTGAAAAAGTTCGTGCCACGAAGTCGCGTCGAAATTTTTCACAACGAACACACCCGATCCACCCCATTGGACCCTAAACTAATGTTTTGGTGCGTTTCGTACTATTTGGGTGCATTTGGGAACGTTCGGTTGCCTTACGGAACTCGGTGCAAAACAGGCCGAACTAGTGCAAAAGTTCGTTTCACGAAGACGCGTCCGAATTTTTCGCAACGAACGCACACGATCCACCTAATAGGACACTAAACTGATGTTTTAGTGCGTTCCTTACTATTTGGGTGCATTTGAGACCGTTTGGTTGCCTTACGGAACTTGGTGCAAAATGGGCCGAACTAGTGCAAAAGTTCGTGCCACGAAATCGCATCGGAATTTTTCACGATGATGGCACCCGATCCACCCCATTGGACCCTAAACTGACGTTTTGGTGCGTTTCGTACTATTTGGGTGCATTTAGGACCGTTTGGTTGCCTTACGAAACTCGGTGCAAAGCGGGCCGAAATAGTGCAAAAGTTCGTGCCACGAAGTCGCATCAGAATTTTTCGCAACGAACACACCCGATCCCCCCATTAGAGCCCAAACTAACATTTTGGTGCGTTTCGTACTATTTGGGTGCATTTGGGACCGTTCGGTTGCCTTACGGAACTCGGTGCAAAACGGGCCGAACTAGTGCAAAAGTTCGTGCCACGAAGTCACGTCGGAATTTTTCGCAACGAATGCACACGATCCACCTTATAGGACTGTAAACTGATGTTTTGGTGCGTTCCGTACTATTTGGGTGCATTTGAGACCGTTTGGATGCCTTACGGAACTTGGTGCAAAACGGGCCGAACTAGTGCAAAAGTTCATGCCACGAAGTGGTATCGGAATTTTTTGCGACGAAGGCACCCGATCCACCCCATTGGACCCTAAACTGACGTTTTGGTGCATTTCATACTATTTTGGTGCATTTGGGACCGTTTGGTTGCCTTACGAAACTCGGTGCAAAGCGGGCCGAACTAGTGCAAAAGTTCGTGCCACGAAGTCGCGTAGGAATTTTGCGCAATGAACGCACCCGATCCACCCCATTGGACCTTAAACTGACATTTTGGTGCGTTTCATAATATTTGTGTGCATTTGGGACTGTTTGGTTGCCATAAGAAACTCGGTGCAAAGCGGGCCGAATTAGTGCAAAAGTTTGTGCCACGAAGTCACGTCAGAATTTTTCATAACGAACGCACCTGATCCACCACATTGGACCCTAAACTGACGTTTTGGTGTGTTTCATACTATTTGGGTGCATTTGGGACCGTTTGGTTGCATTACGAAACTCGGTGCAAAGCGGGTCGAACTAGTGCAAAAGTTCGTGCCATGAAGTCGCGTCGAAATTTTTCACAACGAACACACCCGATCCACCCCATTGGAACTTAAACTGATGTTTTGGTGCGTTTCGTACTATTTGGGTACATTTGGGAACGTTCGGTTGCCTTACGGAACTCGGTGCAAAACAGGCCGAACTAGTGCAAAAGTTCGTGCCACGAAGTCGCGTCAGAATTTTTCGCAACGAACGCACAAGATCCACCTTATAGGACACTAAACTGATATTTTAATGCGTTCCTTACTATTTGGGTGCATTTGAGACCGTTTGGTTTCCTTACGGAACTTGGTGCAAAACGGGCCGAACTAGTGCAAAAAAATTCGTGCCACGAAGTCGCATCGCAATTTTTCACGATGAAGGCACCCGATCCACCCCATTGGACCCTAAATTGACGTTTTGGTGCATTTCGTACTATTTGGGCGCATTTGGGACCGTTTGGTTGCCTTACGAAACTCGGTGCAAAGCGGGCCGAACTAGTGAAAAAGTTCATGCCACGAAGTCGCGTCGAAATTTTTCACAACGAACACAGCCGATCCACCCCATTGGACCCTAAACTGAAGATTTGGTGCCTTTTGTACTATTTGGGTGCATTTGGGGCCGTTCGGTTGCCTTACGGAACTCGGTACAAAACAGGCCGAACAAGTGCAAAAGTTCGTGGCACGAAGTCGCGTCGGAATTTTTCGCAACGAATGCATCCGATCTGCCCCATTGGAACCTAAACTGACGTTTTGGTGCGTTTCGTACTAATTGGGTGCATTTGGTACTGTTTGGTTGCCTTACGAAACTCGGTGCAAAGCGGGCCGAACTAGTGCAAAAGTATGTGCCACGAAGTCACGTCAGAATTTTTCAGAACGAACGCACCCGATCCACCCAATTGGACCCTAAACTGACATTTTGATGCATTTCATAACATTTGGGTGCATTTGGGACCGTTTGGTTGCCTTACGAAACTCGGTGCAAAGCGGGCCGAATTAGTGCAAAAGTTTGTGCCACGAAGTCGCGTCATAATTTTTCAGAACGAATGCACCCGATCCACCCCATTGGACTCTAAACTAACGTTTGGTGCGTTTCATACTATTTGGGTGCAATTGGGACCATTTGCTTGCCTTACGGAACTTGGTGGAAAACTGGCCGAACTAGTGCAAAAGTTCGTACCATGAAGTCGTGTCGAAATTTTTCACAACGAACACACCCGATCCACCCCATTGGACCCTAAACTGAAGTTTTGGTGCATTTCGTACTATTTGGGTGCATTTGGGACCGATCGGTTGCCTTACGGAACTCGGTACAAAACAGGCCGAACTAGTGCAAAAGTTCGTGCCACGAAGTTGTGTCGGAATTTTTCGCAACGAACGCACAAGATCCACCTTATAGGACACTAAACTAATAATTTAGTGCGTTCCATACTATTTGGGAGTATTTGGGACCGTTTGGTTGCCTTACGGAACTTGGTGCAAAACGGGCCGAACTAGTGCAAAAGTTCATGCCACGAAGTCGCATCGGAATTTTTCGCGATCAAGGCACCCGAACCACCCCATTGGACCCTAAACTGATGTTTTGGTGTGTTTCATACTATTTGGGTGCATTTGGGACCGTTTGGTTGCATTACAAAACTCGGTGCAAAGCGGGCCGAACTAGGGCAAAAGTTCGTGCCACGAAGTCGCATCGGAATTTTTCGCGATGAAGGCACCCGATCCACCCCATTGGACCCTAAATTGACGTTTTGGTGCATTTCGTACTATTTGGGCGCATTTGGGACCGTTTGGTTGCCTTACGAAACTCGGTGCAATGCGGGCCGAACTAGTGCAAAAGTTCGTGCCACGAAGTCGCGTTGACATTTTTCGCAACGAACACACCCGATCCACCCCATTAGACCCTAAACTAACGTTTTGGTGCGTTTTGTACTATTTGGGTGCATTTGGGATCGTTCGGTTGCCTTAAGGAACTCGGTGCAAAACGGGCCGAACTAGTGCAAAAGTTCGTGCCACGAAGTCGCGTCGGAATTTTTCGCAACGAACGCACACGATCCACCTTATAGGACCCTAAACTAATGTTTTAGTGCATTCCATACTATTTGGGTGCCTTACGGAACTGTGTGCAAAACGAGCCGAACTAGTGCAAAAGTTCGTGCCACGAAGTCGCATCGGAATTTTTCGCGACGAAGGCAACCGATCCACCCCGTTGGACCCTAAACTGACATTTTGGTGCGTTTCATACTATTTGGGTGCATTTGGGACCGTTTGGTTGCCTTACGAAACTCAGTGCAAAGCGGGGCGAACTAGTGAAAAAGTTCGTGCCACGAAGTCGCTTCGAAATTTTTCACAACGAACACACCCGATCCACCCCATTGGACCCTAAACTAATGTTTTGGTGCGTTTCGTACTATTTGGGTGCATTTGGGAACGTTCGGTTGCCTTACGGAACTCGGTGCAAAACAGGCCGAACTAGTGCAAAAGTTCGTTTCACGAAGAGGCATCTGAATTTTTCGCAACGAACGCACACGATCCACCTAATAGGACACTAAACTGATGTTTTAGTGCGTTCCTTACTATTTGGGTGCATTTGAGACCGTTTGGTTGCCTTACGGAACTTGGTGCAAAATGGGACGAACTAGTGCAAATGTTCGTGCCACGAAATCGCATCGGAATTTTCACGATGAAGGCACCCTATCCACCCCATTGGACCCTAAACTGACGTTTTGGTGCGTTTCGTACTATTTGGGTGCATTTAGGACCGTTTGGTTGCCTTACGAAACTCGGTGCAAAGCGGGCCGAAATAGTGCAAAAGTTCGTGCCACGAAGTCGCATCAAAATTTTTTGCAACAAACACACCCGATCCCCCCATTAGAGCCCAAACTAACATTTTGGTGTGTTTCGTACTATTTGGGTGCATTTGGGACCGTTCGGTTGCCTTACGGAACTCGGTGCAAAACGGGCCGAACTAGTGCAAAAGTTCGTGCCACGAAGTCACGTCGGAATTTTTGCAACGAACGCACACGATCCACCTTATAGGACCGTAAACTGATGTTTTGGTTCGTTCCGTACTATTTGGGTGCATTTGAGACCGTTTGGATGCCTTACGGAACTTGGTGCAAAACGGGCCGAACTAGTGCAAAAGTTCGTGCCACGAAGTGGTATCGGAATTTTTTCGACGAAGGCACCCGATCCACCCCATTGGACCCTAAACTGACGTTTTGGTGCATTTCATACTATTTTGGTGCATTTGGGACCGTTTGGTTGCCTTACGAAACTCGGTGCAAAGCGGGCCGAACTAGTGAAAAAGTTCATGCCACGAAGTCGCGTCGAAATTTTTCACAACGAACATACCCGATCCACCCCATTGGACCCTAAACTGAAGATTTGGTGCCTTTTGTACTATTTGGGTGCATTTGGGGCCATTCGGTTGCCTTACGTAACTCGGTACAAAACAGGCCAAACAAGTGCAAAAGTTCGTGGCACGAAGTCGCGTCGGAATATTTCGCAACGAATGCATCCGATCCGCCCCATTGGAACCTAAACTGACGTTTTGGTGCGTTTCGTACTATTTGGGTGCATTTGGGACTGTTTGGTTGCCTTACGAAACTCGGTGCAAAGCGGGCCGAACTAGTGCAAAAGTATGTGCCACGAAGTCACGTCAGAATTTTTCAGAACGAACGCACCCGATCCACCCAATTGGACCCTAAACTGACATTTTGATGCATTTCATAACATTTGGGTGCATTTGGGACCGTTTGGTTGCCTTACGAAACTCGGTGCAAAGCGGGCCGAATTAGTGCAAAAGTTTGTGCCACGAAGTTGCGTCATAATTTTTCAGAACGAATGCACCCGATCCACCCCATTGGACCCTAAACTAACGTTTTGGTGCGTTTCATACTATTTGGGTGCATTTGGGACCGTTTGCTTGCCTTACGGAACTTGGTGGAAAACTGGCCGAACTAGTGCAAAAGTTCGTGCCACGAAGTCGCATCGAAATTTTTCACAACGAACACACCCGATCCACCCCATTGGACCCTAAACTGAAGTTTTGGTGCATTTCGTACTATTTGGGTGCATTTGGGACCGATCGGTTGCCTTACGGAACTCGGTACAAAACAGGCCGAACTAGTGCAAAAGTTCGTGCCACGAAGTCGTGTCGGAATTTTTCGCAACGAACGCACAAGATCCACCTTATAGGACACTAAACCAATATTTTAGTGCGTTCCATACTATTTGGGAGTATTTGGGACCGTTTGGTTGCCTTACGGAACTTGGTGCAAAACGGGCCGAACTAGTGCAAAAGTTCATGCCACGAAGTCGCATCGGAATTTTTCGCGATCAAGGCACCCGAACCACCCCATTGGACCCTAAACTGATGTTTTGGTGTGTTTCATACTATTTGGGTGCATTTGGGACCGTTTGGTTGCATTACGAAACTCGGTGCAAAGCGGGCCGAACTAGTGCAAAAGTTCGTGCCACGAAGTCGCATCGGATTTTTTCGCAATGAAGGCACCCGATCCACCCCATTGGACCCTAAACTGATGTTTTAATGCGTTCCTTTCTATTTGGGTGCATTTGAGACCGTTTGGTTTACTTACGAAACTTGGTGCAAAACGGGACGAACTAGTGCAAAAAAGTTCGTGCCACGAAGTTGCATCGGAATTTTTCGCGATGAAGGCACCCGATCCACCCCATTGGACCCTAAATTGACGTTTTGGTGCATTTCGTACTATTTGGGCGCATTTGGGACCGTTTGGTTGCCTTACGAAACTCGGTGCAAAGCGGGCCGAACTAGTGCAAAAGTTCGTGCCACGAAGTCGCGTTGAAATTTTTCGCAACGAACACACCCGATCCACCCCATTAGACCCTAAACTAACGTTTTGGTGCGTTTTGTACTATTTGGGTGCATTTGAGATCGTTCGGTTGCCTTACGGAACTCGGTGCAAAACGGGCCGAACTAGTGCAAAAGTTCGTGCCACGAAGTCGCGTCGGAATTTTTCGCAACGAACGCACACGATCCACCTTATAGGACCCTAAACTGATGTTTTAGTGCATTCCATACTATTTGGGTGCCTTACGGAACTTGGTGCAAAACGAGCCGAACTAGTGCAAAAGTTCGTGCCACGAAGTCGCATCGGAATTTTTCGCGACGAAGGCACCCGATCCACCCCATTGGACCCTAAACTGACGTTTCGGTGTATTTCTTACTATTTGGGTGAATTAGGGACCGTTTGGTTGCCTTAGGAAACTCGGTGCAAAACGGGCCGAACTAGTGCAAAAGTTTGTGCCACGAAGTCGCGTCGGAATTTTTCGCAACGAACGCACACAATCCATCTTATAGGACACCAAACTGATGTTTTAGTGCATTCCGTACTATTTGGGTGCATTTGAGACCGTTTGGTTGCCTTACGGAACTTGGTGCAAAACGGGCCGAACTAATGCAAAAGTTCGTGCCACGAAGTCGCATCGGAGTTTTTCGCGACGAAGGCACCCGTTCCACCCCATTGGACCCTAAACTGACGTTTTGGTGCGTTTCGTACTATTTGGGTGCATTTAGGACCGTTTGGTTGCCTTACGAAACTCGGTGCAAAGCGGGCCGAAATAGTGCAAAAGTTCGTGCCACGAAGTCGCATTAAAATTTTTCGCAACAAACACACCCGATCCCCCCATTAGAGCCCAAACTAACATTTTGGTGTGTTTCGTACTATTTGGGTGCATTTGGGACCGTTCGGTTGCCTTACGGAACTCGGTGCAAAACGGGCCGAACTAGTGCAAAAGTTCGTGCCACGAAGTCACGTCGGAATTTTTTGCAACGAACGCACACGATCCACCTTATAGGACCGTAAACTGATGTTTTGGTGCGTTCCGTACTATTTGGGTGCATTTGAGACCGTTTGGATGCCTTACGGAACTTGGTGCAAAACGAGCCGAACTAGTGCAAAAGGTCGTGCCACGAAGTGGTATCGGAATTTTTTGCGACGAAGGCACCCGATCCACCCCATTGGACCCTAAACTGACGTTTTGGTGCATTTCATACTATTTTGGTGCATTTGGGACCGTTTGGTTGCCTTACGAAACTCGGTGCAAAGCGGGCCGAACTAGTGAAAAAGTTCATGCCACGAAGTCGCGTCGAAATTTTTCACAACGAACACACCCGATCCACCCCATTGGACCCTAAACTGAAGATTTGGTGCCTTTTGTACTATTTGGGTGCATTTGGGGCCATTCGGTTGCCTTACGTAACTCGGTACAAAACAGGCCGAACAAGTGCAAAAGTTCGTGGCACGAAGTCGCGTCGGAATATTTCGCAACGAATGCATCCGATCCGGCCCATTGGAACCTAAACTGACGTTTTGGTGCGTTTCGTACTATTTGGGTGCATTTGGGACTGTTTGGTTGCCTTACGAAACTCGGTGCAAAGCGGGCCGAACTAGTGCAAAAGTATGTGCCACGAAGTCACGTCAGAATTTTTCAGAACGAAGGCACCCGATCCACCCAATTGGACCCTAAACTGACATTTTGATGCATTTCGTACTATTTGGGTGCATTTGGGACCGTTTGGTTGCCTTACGAAACTCGGTGCAAAGCGGGCCGAATTAGTGCAAAAGTTTGTGCCACGAAGTTGCGTCATAATTTTTCAGAACGAATGCACCCGATCCACCCCATTGGACCCTAAACTAACGTTTTGGTGCGTTTCATACTATTTGGGTGCATTTGGGACCGTTTGCTTGCCTTACGGAACTTGGTGGAAAACTGGCCGAACTAGTGCAAAAGTTCGTGCCACGAAGTCGCGTCGAAATTTTTCACAACGAACACACCCGATCCACCCCATTGGACCCTAAACTGAAGTTTTGGTGCATTTCGTACTATTTGGGTGCATTTGGGACCGATCGGTTGCCTTACGGAACTCGGTACAAAACAGGCCGAACTAGTGCAAAAGTTCATGCCACGAAGTCGTGTCGGATTTTTTCGCAACGAACGCACAAGATCCACCTTATAGGACACTAAACTAATATTTTAGTGCGTTCCATACTATTTGGGAGTATTTGGGACCGTTTGGTTGCCTTACGGAACTTGGTGCAAAACGGGCCGAACTAGTGCAAAAGTTCATGCCACGAAGTCGCATCGGAATTTTTCGCGATCAAGGCACCCGAACCACCCCATTGGACCCTAAACTGATGTTTTGGTGTGTTTCATACTATTTGGGTGCATTTGGGACCGTTTGGTTGCATTACGAAACTCGGTGCAAAGCGGGCCGAACTAGTGCAAAAGTTCGTGCCACGAAGTCGCATCGGATTTTTTCGCAATGAAGGCACCCGATCCACCCCATTGGACCCTAAACTGATGTTTTAATGCGTTCCTTACTATTTGGGTGCATTTGAGACCGTTTGGTTTACTTACGAAACTTGGTGCAAAACGGGACGAACTAGTGCAAAAAAGTTCGTGCCACGAAGTTGCATCGGAATTTTTCGCCATGAAGGCACCCGATCCACCCCATTGGACCCTAAATTGACGTTTTGGTGCATTTCGTACTATTTGGGCGCATTTGGGACCGTTTGGTTGCCTTACGAAACTCGGTGCAAAGCGGGCCGAACTAGTGCAAAAGTTCGTGCCACGAAGTCGCGTTGAAATTTTTCGCAACGAACACACCCGATCCACCCCATTAGACCCTAAACTAACGTTTTGGTGCGTTTTGTACTATTTGGGTGCATTTGAGATCGTTCGGTTGCCTTACGGAACTCGGTGCAAAACGGGCCGAACTAGTGCAAAAGTTCGTGCCACGAAGTCGCGTCGGAATTTTTCGCAACGAACGCACACGATCCACCTTATAGGACCCTAAACTGATGTTTTAGTGCATTCCATACTATTTGGGTGCCTTACAGAACTTGGTGCAAAACGAGCCGAACTAGTGCAAAAGTTCGTGCCACGAAGTCGCATCGGAATTTTTCGCGACGAAGGCACCCGATCCACCCCATTGGACCCTAAACTGACGTTTCGGTGTATTTCTTACTATTTGGGTGAATTAGGGACCGTTTGGTTGCCTTAGGAAACTCGGTGCAAAACGGGCCGAACTAGTGCAAAAGTTTGTGCCACGAAGTCGCGTCGGAATTTTTCGCAACGAACGCACACGATCCATCTTATAGGACACCAAACTGATGTTTTAGAGCATTCCGTACTATTTGGGTGCATTTGAGACTGTTTGGTTGCCTTACGGAACTTGGTGCAAAACGGGCCGAACTAATGCAAAAGTTCGTGCCACGAAGTCGCATCGGAGTTTTTCGCGACGAAGGCACCCGTTCCACCCCATTGGACCCTAAACTAATGTTTCGGTGTGTTTCATACTATTTTGGTGCATTTGGGACCGTTCGGTTGCCTTACGAAACTCGGTGCAAAATCTGCCTAGCAAAAGTTCGTGCCATGAAGTCGCGTCGGAATTTCTCGCAACGAATGCATCCGATCCACCCCATTGGACCCTAAACTGACGTATTGGTGCGTTTCGTACTATTTGGGTGCATTTGGGACCGTTTGGTTGCCTTACGAAACACGGTGCAAAGCGGGCCGAACTAGTGCAAAAGTTTGTGCCACGAAGTCACGTCAGAATTTTTCTGAACCAACCCACCCGATCCACCCCATTGGACCCTATACTGACATTTTGGTGCATTTCATACTATTTGGGTGCATTTGGGACCGTTTGGTTGCCTTACGAAACTCGGTGCAAAGCGGGCCGAACTAGTGAAAAAGTTCGTGCCACGAAGTCGCGTCGAAATTTTTCACAACGAACACACCCGATCCACCCCATTGGACCCTAAACTAATATTTTGCTGGGTTTCGTACTATTTGGGTGCATTTGGGAACGTTCGGTTGCCTTACGGAACTCGGTGCAAAACAGGCCGAACTAGTGCAAAAGTTCGTTTCACGAAGACGCGTCCGAATTTTTCGCAACGAACGCACACGATCCACCTAATAGGACACTAAACTGATGTTTTAGTGCGTTCCTTACTATTTGGGTGCATTTGAGACCGTTTGGTTGCCTTACGGAACTTGGTGCAAAATGGGCCGAACTAGTGCAAAAGTTCGTGCCACGAAATCGCATCGGAATTTTTCACGATGAAGGCACCCGATCCACCCCATTGGACCCTAAACTGACGTTTTGGTGCGTTTCGTACTATTTGGGTGCATTTAGGACCGTTTGGTTGCCTTACGAAACTCGGTGCAAAGCGGGCCGAAATAGTGCAAAAGTTCGTGCCACGAAGTCGCATCAAAATTTTTCGCAACAAACACACCCGATCCCCCCATTAGAGCCCAAACTAACATTTTGGTGTGTTTCGTACTATTTGGGTGCATTTGGGACCGTTCGGTTGCCTTACGGAACTCGGTGCAAAACGGGCCGAACTAGTGCAAAAGTTCGTGCCACGAAGTCACGTCGGAATTTTTTGCAACGAACGCACACGATCCACCTTATAGGACCGTAAACTGATGTTTTGGTGCGTTCCGTACTATTTGGGTGCATTTGAGACCGTTTGGATGCCTTACGGAACTTGGTGCAAAATGTGCCGAACTAGTGCAAAAGTTCGTGCCACGAAGTGGTATCGGTATTTTTTGCGACGAAGGCACCCGATCCACCCCATTGGACCCTAAACTGACGTTTTGGTGCATTTCATACTATTTTGGTGCATTTGGGACCGTTTGGTTGCCTTACGAAACTCGGTTGCAAAGCGGGCCGAACTAGTGCAAAAGTTCGTGCCACGAAGTCGCGTAGGAATTTTGCACAACGAACGCACCCGATCCACCCCATTGGACCTTAAACTGACATTTTGGTGTGTTTCATAATATTTGTGTGCATTTGGGACTCTTTGGTTGCCATAAGAAACTCGGTGCAAAGCGGGCCGAATTAGTGCAAAAGTTTGTGCCACGAAGTCATGTCAGATTTTTTCATAACGAACGCACTTGATCCACCCCATTGGACCCTAAACTGATGTTTTGGTGTGTTTCATACTATTTGGGTGCATTTGGGACCGTTTGGTTGCATTACGGAACTCGGTGCAAAACAGGCCGAACTAGTGCAAAAGTTCGTGTCACGAAGTCGCGTCGAAATTTTTCACAACGAACACACCCGATCCACCCCATTGGAACCTAAACTGACGTTTTGGTGCGTTTCGTACTATTTGGGTGCATTTGGGAACGTTCGGTTGCCTTACGGAACTCGGTGCAAAACAGGCCGAACTAGTGCAAAAGTTCGTGCCACGAAGTCGCATCGGAATTTTTCGCGACGAAGGCACCCGATCCACCCCATTGGACCCTAAACTGACGTTTTGGTGTATTTCTTACTATTTGGGTGAATTAGGGACCGTTTGGTTGCCTTAGGAAACTCGGTGCAAAACGGGCCGAACTAGTGCAAAAGTTCGTGCCACGAAGTCGCGTCGGAATTTTTCGCAACGAACGCACACGATCCACCTTATAGGACACCAAACTGATGTTTTCGTGCATTCCGTACTATTTGGGTGCATTTGAGACCGTTTGGTTGCCTTACGGAACTTGGTGCAAAACGGGCCGAACTAGTGCAAAAGTTCGTGCCACGAAGTCGCATCGGAGTTTTTCGCGACGAAGCACCCGTTCCACCCCATTAGACCCTAAACTAATGTTTTGGTGTGTTTCATACTATTTTGGTGCTTTTGGGACCGTTCGGTTGCCTTACGGAACTCGGTGCAAAATCGGCCTAACAAAAGTTCGTGCCATGAAGTCGCGTCGGAATTTCGCGCAACGAATGCATCCGATCCACCCCATTGGACCCTAAACTGACGTATTGGTGCGTTTCGTACTATTTGGGTCCATTTGGGACCGTTTGGTTGCCTTACGAAACTCGGTGCAAAGCGGGCCGAACTAGTGCAAAAGTTTGTGCCACGAAGTCACGTCAGAATTTTTCAGAACCAACCCACCCGATCCACCCCATTGGACCCTATACTGACATTTTGGTGCATTTCATACTATTTGGGTGCATTTGGGACCGTTTGGTTGCCTTACGAAACTCGGTGCAAAGCGGGCCGAACTAGTGAAAAAGTTCGTGCCACGAAGTCGCGTCGAAATTTTTCACAACGAACACACCCGATCCACCCCATTGGACCCTAAACTAATGTTTTGCTGGGTTTCGTACTATTTGGGTGCATTTGGGAACGTTCGGTTGCCTTACGGAACTCGGTGCAAAACGGGCCGAACTAGTGCAAAAGTTCGTGCCACGAAGTCACGTCGGAATTTTTCGCAACGAACGCACACAATCCACCTTATAGGACCGTAAACTGATGTTTTGGTGCGTTCTGTACTATTTGGGTGCATTTGAGACTGTTTGGATGCCTTACGGAACTTGGTGCAAAACGGGCCGAACTAGTGCAAAAGTTCGTGCCACGAAGTGGTATCGGAATTTTTTGCGACGAAGGCACCCGATCCACCCCATTGGACCTTAAACTGACATTTTGGTGTGTTTCATAATATTTGTGTGCATTTGGGACTCTTTGGTTGCCATAAGAAACTCGGTGCAAAGCGGGCCGAATTAGTGCAAAAGTTTGTGCCACGAAGTCATGTCAGAATTTTTCATAACGAACGCACCTGATCCACCCCATTGGACCCTAAACTGATGTTTTGGTGTGTTTCATACTATTTGGGTGCATTTGGGACCGTTTGGTTGCATTACGGAACTCGGTGCAAAACAGGCCGAACTAGTGCAAAAGTTCGTGTCACGAAGTCGCGTCGAAATTTTTCACAACGAACACACCCGATCCACCCCATTGGAACCTAAACTGACGTTTTGGTGCGTTTCGTACTATTTGGGTGCATTTGGGAACGTTCGGTTGCCTTACGGAACTCGGTGCAAATCAGGCCGAACTAGTGCAAAAGTTCGTGCCACGAAGTCGCGTCAGAATTTTTCGCAACGAACGCACAAGATCCACCTTATAGGTCACTAAACTGATATTTTAATGTGTTCCTTACTATTTGGGTGCATTTGAGACCGTTTGGTTTACTTACGGAACTTGGTGCAAAACGGGACGAACTAGTGCAAAAAAGTTCGTGCCACGAAGTCGCATCGGAATTTTTCGCGATGAAGGCACCCGATCCACCCCATTGGACCCTAAATTGACGTTTTGGTGCATTTCGTACTATTTGGGCGCATTTGGGACCGTTTGGTTGCCTTACGAAACTCGGTGCAAAGCGGGCCGAACTAGTGCAAAAGTTCATGCCATGAAGTCGCGTTGAAATTTTTCGCAACGAACACACCCGATCCACCCCATTAGACCCTAAACTAACGTTTTGGTGCGTTTCGTACTATTTGGGTGCATTTGGGATCGTTCGGTTGCCTGACGGAACTCGGTGCAAAACGGGCCGAACTAGTGCAAAAGTTCGTGCCACGAAGTCGCGTCGGAATTTTTCACAACGAACGCACACGATCCACCTTATAGGACCCTAAACTGATGTTTAAGTGCATTCCATACTATTTGGGTGCCTTACGGAACTTGGTGCAAAACGAGCCGAACTAGTGCAAAAGTTCGTGCCACGAAGTCGCATCGGAATTTTTCGCTACGAAGGCACATGATCCACCCCATTGGACCCTAAACTGACGTTTTGGTGTATTTCTTACTATTTGGGTGAATTAGGGACCGTTTGGTTGCCTTAGGAAACTCGGTGCAAAACGGGCCGAACTAGTGCAAAAGTTCGTGCCACGAAGTCGCGTCGGAATTTTTCGCAACGAACGCACAAGATCCACCTTATAGGACACCAAACTGATGTTTTCGTGCATTCCGTACTATTTGGGTGCATTTGAGACCGTTTGGTTGCCTTACGGAACTTGGTGCAAAACGGGCCGAACTAGTGCAAAAGTTCGTGCCACGAAGTCGCATCGGAGTTTTTCGCGACGAAGCACCCGTTCCACCCCATTGGACCCTAAACTAATGTTTTGGTGTGTTTCATACTATTTTGGTGCTTTTGGGACCGTTCGGTTGCCTTACGGAACTCGGTGCAAAATCGGCCTAACAAAAGTTCGTGCCATGAAGTCGCGTCGGAATTTCGCGCAACGAATGCATCCGATCCACCCCATTGGACCCTAAACTGACGTATTGGTGCGTTTCGTACTATTTGGGTGCATTTGGGACCGTTTGGTTGCCTTACGAAACTCGGTGCAAAGCGGGCCGAACTAGTGCAAAAGTTTGTGCCACGAAGTCACGTCAGAATTTTTCAGAACCAACCCACCCGATCCACCCCATTGGACCCTATACTGACATTTTGGTGCATTTCATACTATTTGGGTGCATTTGGGACCGTTTGGTTGCCTTACGAAAACTCGGTGCAAAGCGGGCCGAACTAGTGAAGAAGTTCGTGCCACGAAGTCGCGTCGAAATTTTTCACAACGAACACACCCGATCCACCCCATTGGACCCTAAACTAATGTTTTGGTGCGTTTCGTACTATTTGGGTGCATTTGGGAACGTTTGGTTGCCTTACGGAACTCGGTGCAAAACAGGCCGAACTAGTGCAAAAGTTCGTTTCACGAAGACGCGTCCGAATTTTTCGCAACGAACGCACACGATCCACCTAATAGGACACTAAACTAATGTTTTAGTGCGTTCCTTACTATTTGGGTGCATTTGAGACCGTTTGGTTGCCTTACGGAACTTGGTGCAAAATGGGCCGAACTAGTGCAAAAGTTCGTGCCACGAAATCGCATCGGAATTTTTCACGATGAAGGCACCCGATCCACCCCATTGGACCCTAAACTGACGTTTTGGTGCGTTTCGTACTATTTGGGTGCATTTAGGACCATTTGGTTGCCTTACGAAACTCGGTGCAAAGCGGGCCGAAATAGTGCAAAAGTTCGTGCCACGAAGTCGCATCAGAATTTTTCGCAACGAACACACCCGATCCCCCCATTAGAGCCCAAACTAACATTTTGGTGCGTTTCGTACTATTTGGGTGCATTTGGGACTGTTCGGTTGCCTTACGGAACTCGGTGCAAAACGGGCCGAACTAGTGCAAAAGTTCGTGCCACGAAGTCACGTTGGAATTTTTCGCAACGAACGCACACGATCCACCTTATAGGACCGTAAACTGATGTTTTGGTGCGTTCCGTACTATTTGGGTGCATTTGAGACCGTTTGGATGCCTTACGGAACTTGGTGCAAAACGGGCCGAACTAGTCCAAAAGTTCGTGCCACGAAGTGGTATCGGATTTTTTTGCGACGAAGGCACCCGATCCACCCCATTGGACCCTAAACTGACATTTTGGTGCATTTCATAATATTTGTGTACATTTGGGACCGTTTGGTTGCCATAAGAAACTCGGTGCAAAGCGGGCCGAACTAGTGCAAAAGTTTGTGCCACGAAGTCGCGTCGGAATTTTTCATAACAAACGCACCTGATCCACCCCATTGGACCCTAAACTGACGTTTTGGTGTGTTTCATACTATTTAGGTGCATTTGGGACCGTTTGGTTGCATTACGAAACTCGGTGCAAAGCGGGTCGAACTAGTGCAAAAGTTCGTGCCACGAAGTCGCGTCGAAATTTTTCACAACGAACACACCCGATCCACCCCATTGGAACCTAAACTGATGTTTTGGTGCGTTTCGTACTATTTGGGTACATTTGGGAACGTTCGGTTGCTTTACGGAACTCGGTGCAAAACAGGCCGAACTAGTGCAAAAGTTCGTGCCACGAAGTCGCGTCAGAATTTTTCGCAACGAACGCACAAGATCCACCTTATAGGACACTAAACTGATATTTTAATGCGTTCCTTACTATTTGGGTGCATTTGAGACCGTTTGGTTTCCTTACGGAACTTGGTGCAAAACGGGCCGAACTAGTGCAAAAAAGTTCGTGCCACGAAGTCGCATCGGAATTTTTCGCGATGAAGGCACCCGATCCACCCCATTGGACCCTAAATTGACGTTTTGGTGCATTTCGTACTATTTGGGCGCATTTGGGACCGTTTGGTTGCCTTACGAAACTCGGTGCAAAGCGGGCCGAACTAGTGAAAAAGTTCATGCCACGAAGTCGCGTCGAAATTTTTCACAACGAACACACCCGATCCACCCCATTGGACACTAAACTAATGTTTTGGTGTGTTTCGTACTATTTGGGTGCATTTGGGACCGTTCGGTTGCCTTACAGAACTCGGTGCAAAACGGGCCGAACTAGTGCAAATGTTCATGCCACGAAGACGCGTCTGAATTTTTCGCAACGAACGGACACGATCCAGCTTATAGGACCGTAAACTATTGTTTTGGTGCGTTCCATACTATTTGGGTGCATTTGAGACCGTTTGGTTGCCTTACGGAACTTGGTGCAAAACGGGCCGAACTAGTGCAAAAGTTCTTGCCATGAAGTCGCATCGGAATTTTTTGCGACGAAGGCACCCGATCCACCCCATTGGACCCTAAACTGACATTTTGGTGTATTTCTTACTATTTGGGTGGATTAGGGACCGTTCGGTTGCCTTACGGAACTCGGTGCAAAACGTGCCGAACTAGTGCAAAAGTTCGTGCCACGAAGACGCCAATGAATTTTTCGCAACGAACGCATACAATCCACCTTATAGGACACTAAACTGATGTTTTATTTCGTTCCTTACTATTTGGGTGGATTAGGGACCGTTCGGTTGCCTTACGAAACTCGTTGCAAAGCGGGCCGAACTTGTGCAAAAGTTCGTGCCACAAAGTCGCGTAGGAATTTTTCGCATCGAACGCACCCGATCCACCCCATTGGACCCTAAACTGACATTTTGGTGCGTTCCGTACTATTTGGGTGCATTTGAGACCGTTTGGTTGCCTTACGGAACTTGGTGCAAAATGGGCCGAACTAGTGCAAAAGTTCGTGCCACAAAGTCGCATCGGAATTTTTCGCGACGAAGGCACCCGATCCACCCCATTGGACCCTAAACTGACGTTTTGGTGTATTTCTTACTATTTGGGTGGATTAGGGACCATTCGGTTGCCATACGGAACTCGGTGCAAAACGTGCCGAACTAGTGCAAAAGTTCGTGCCACGAAGACGCGAATGAATTTTTCGCAACGAACGCACACAATCCACCTTATAGGACACTAAACTGATGTTTTATTTCGTTCCTTACTATTTGGGTGCATTTGAGACCGTTTGGTTGCCTTACGGAACTTGGTGCAAAATGGGCCGAACTAGTGCAAAAGTTCGTACCACGAAGTCGCATCGGAATTTTTCGCGATGAAGGCACCCGATCCACCCCATTGGACCCTAAACTGACGTTTTGGTGCGTTTCGTACTATTTGCGTGCATTTGGAACCGTTTGGTTGCCTTACGAAACTCGGTGCAAAGCGGGCCGAACTAATGCAAAAGTTCGTGCCACGAAGTCGCGTCAGAATTTTTCGCAACAAATGCACAAGATCCACCTTATAGGACCCTAAACTGATGTTTTAGTGCGTTCTGTACGATTTGGGTGCATTTGAGACCGTTTGTTTGCCTTACGGAACTTCGTGCAAAGCGAGCCGAACTAGTGCAAAAGTCCGTGCCACGAAGTCGCGTCGGAATTTTTCGCAACGAATGCACACGAGCCACCTTATAGGACCCCAAACAAATGTTTTAGTTCATTCCGTACTATTTGGGTGCATTTGAGACCGTTTAGTTGCCTTACGAAACTTGGTGCAAAACGGGCCGAACTAGTGCAAAAGTTCGTGCCACGAAGTCGCATCGGAATTTTTCGCGACGAAGGGACCAGATCCACCTCATTGGACCCTAAACTAATGTTTTGGTGCGTTTCATACTATTTTGGTGCATTTAGGACCGTTTCGTTGCCTTACGAAACTCGTTGCAAAGCGGGCCGAACTAGTGCAAAAGTTCGTGCCACAAAGCCGCGTATGAATTTTTCGCAACGAATGCTCCAGATCCACCCCATTGGACCCTAAACTGACATTTTGGTGCATTTCGTACTATTTGGGTGCATTTGGGACCGTTCGGTTGCCTTACGGAACTCGGTGCAAAATGGGCCGAACTAGTGCAAAAGTTCGTGCCATGAAGTCGCGTTGGAATTTTTCGCAACAAATGCATCCGATCCACCCCATTGGACCCTATACTGACGTTTTGGTGCGTTTCGTACTATTTGGGTGCATTTGGGACCGTTTGGTTGCCTTACGAAACTCGGTGCAAAGCGGGCCGAACTAGTGCAAAAGTTTGTGCCACGAAGTCACGTCAGAATTTTTCAGAACCAACGCACCCGATCCACCCCATTGGACCCTAAACTGACATTTTGGTGCGTTTCATACTATTTGGGTGCATTTGGGACCGTTTGGTTGCCTTACGAAACTCGGTGCAAAGCGGGGCGAACTAGTGAAAAAGTTCGTGCCACGAAGTCGCGTCGAAATTTTTTCCAACGAACACACCCGATCCACCCCATTGGACCCTAAACTGATGTTTTGGTGCGTTTCGTACTATTTGGGTGCATTTGGGACCATTTGGTTGCCTTACGAAACTCGGTACAAAGCGGGCCGAACTAGTGCAAAAGTTCGTGCCACGATGTCGCGTCGGTATTTTTCGCAACGAACACACCCGATCCCCCCATTAGACCCTAAACTAATGTTTTGGTGCATTTCGTACTATTAGGGTGCATTTGGGACCGTTCGGTTGCCTTACGGAACTCGGTGCAAAACGGGCCGAACTAGTGCAAAAGTTCGTGCCACGAAGTCGCGTCAGAATTTTTCGCAACGAACGCACAAGATTAACCTTATAGGACAGTAAACTGATATTTTAATGCGTTCCTTACTATTTGGGTGCATTTGAGACCGTTTGGTTTCCTTACGGAACTTGGTGCAAAACGGGCCGAACTAGTGCAAAAAAGTTCGTGCCACGAAGTCGCATCGGAATTTTTCGCGATGAAGGCACCCGATCCACCCCATTGGACCCTAAATTGACGTTTTGGTGCATTTCGTACTATTTGGGCGCATTTGGGACAGTTTGGTTGCCTTACGAAACTCGGTGCAAAGCGGGCAGAACTAGTGCAAAAGTTCGTGCCACGAAGTCGCGTAGGAATTTTTCGCAACGAACGCTCCAGATCCACCCCATTGGACCCTAAATTGACATTTTGGTACATTTCGTACTATTTGGGTGCATTTGGGACCGTTCGGTTGCCTTACGGAACTCGGTGCAAAATGGGCCGAACTAGTGCAAAAGTTCGTGCCATGAAGTCGCGTTGGAATTTTTCGCAACAAATGCATCCGATCCACCCCATTGGACCCTATACTGACGTTTTGGTGCGTTTCGTACTATTTGGGTGCATTTGGGACCGTTTGGTTGCCTTACGAAACTCGGTGCAAAGCGGGCCGAACTAGTGCAAAAGTTTGTGCCACGAAGTCACGTCAGAATTTTTCAGAACCAACGCACCCGATCCACCCCATTGGACCCTAAACTGACATTTTGGTGCGTTTCATACTATTTGGGTGCATTTGGGACCGTTTGGTTGCCTTACGAAACTCGGTGCAAAGCGGGGCGAACTAGTGAAAAAGTTCGTGCCACGAAGTCGCGTCGAAATTTTTTCCAACGAACACACCCGATCCAACCCATTGGACCCTAAACTGATGGTTTGGTGCGTTTCGTACTATTTGGGTGCATTTGGGACCGTTTGGTTGCCTTACGAAACTCGGTACAAAGCGTGCCGAACTAGTGCAAAAGTTCGTGCCACGAAGTCGCGTCGGTATTTTTCGCAACGAACACACCCGATCCCCCATTAGACCCTAAACTAATGTTTTGGTGCATTTCGTACTATTAGGGTGCATTTGGGACCGTTCGGTTGCCTTACGGAACTCGGTGCAAAACGGGCCGAACTAGTGCAAAAGTTCGTGCCACGAAGTCGCGTCAGAATTTTTCGCAACGAACGCACAAGATTAACCTTATAGGACAGTAAACTGATATTTTAATGCGTTCCTTACTATTTGGGTGCATTTGAGACCGTTTGGTTTCCTTACGGAACTTGGTGCAAAACGGGCCGAACTAGTGCAAAAAAGTTCGTGCCACGAAGTCGCATCGGAATTTTTCGCGATGAAGGCACCCGATCCACCCCATTGGACCCTAAATTGACGTTTTGGTGCATTTCGTACTATTTGGGCGCATTTGGGACAGTTTGGTTGCCTTACGAAACTCGGTGCAAAGCGGGCAGAACTAGTGCAAAAGTTCGTGCCACGAAGTCGCGTAGGAATTTTTCGCAACGAACGCTCCAGATCCACCCCATTGGACCCTAAATTGACATTTTGGTACATTTCGTACTATTTGGGTGCATTTGGGACCGTTCGGTTGCCTTACGGAACTCGGTGCAAAATGGGCCGAACTAGTGCAAAAGTTCGTGCCATGAAGTCGCGTTGGAATTTTTCGCAACAAATGCATCCGATCCACCCCATTGGACCCTATACTGACGTTTTGGTGCGTTTCGTACTATTTGGGTGCATTTGGGACCGTTTGGTTGCCTTACGAAACTCGGTGCAAAGCGGGCCGAACTAGTGCAAAAGTTTGTGCCACGAAGTCACGTCAGAATTTTTCAGAACCAACGCACCCGATCCACCCCATTGGACCCTAAACTGACATTTTGGTGCGTTTCATACTATTTGGGTGCATTTGGGACCGTTTGGTTGCCTTACGAAACTCGGTGCAAAGCGGGGCGAACTAGTGAAAAAGTTCGTGCCACGAAGTCACGTCGAAATTTTTTCCAACGAACACACCCGATCCAACCCATTGGACCCTAAACTGATGTTTTGGTGCGTTTCGTACTATTTGGGTGCATTTGGGACCGTTTGGTTGCCTTACGAAACTCGGTACAAAGCGTGCCGAACTAGTGCAAAAGTTCGTGCCACGAAGTCGCGTCGGTATTTTTCGCAACGAACACACCCGATCCCCCATTAGACCCTAAACTAATGTTTTGGTGCATTTCGTACTATTAGGGTGCATTTGGGACCGTTCGGTTTCCTTACGAAACTCGGTCCAAAACGGGCCGAACTAGTGCAAAAGTTCGTGCCACGAAGTCGCCTCAGAATTTATCGCAACGAACGCACAAGATTAACCTTATAGGACACTAAACTGATATTTTAATGCGTTCCTTACTATTTGGGTGCATTTGAGACCGTTTGGTTTCCTTACGGAACTTGGTGCAAAATGGGACAAACTAGTGCAAAAAAGTTCGTGCCACGAAGTCGCATCGGAATTTTTCGCGATGAAGGCACCCGATCCACCCCATTGGACCCTAAATTGACGTTTTGGTGCATTTCGTACTATTTGGGCGCATTTGGGACCGTTTGGTTGCCTTACGAAACTCGGTGCAAAGCGGGCCGAACTAGTGCAAAAGTTCGTGCCACGAAGTCGCGTCGAAATTTTTCACAACGAACACACCCGATCCACCCCATTGGACACTAAACTAATGTTTTGGTGCGTTTCGTACTATTTGGGTGCATTTGGGACCGTTCGGTTGCCTTACGGAACTCGGTGCAAAACGGGCCGAACTAGTGCAAAAGTTCGTGCCACGAAGACGCGTCTGAATTTTTCGCAACGAACGGACACGATCCAGCTTATAGGACCGTAAACTGATGTTTTGGTGCGTTCCGTACTATTTGGGTGCATTTGAGACCGTTTGGATGCCTTACGGAACTTGGTGCAAAACGGGCCGAACTAGTGCAAAAGTTCGTGCCACGAAGTCGCATCGGAATTTTTTGCGACGAAGGCACCCGATCCACCCCATTGGACCCTAAACTAATGTTTTGGTGCGTTTCATACTATTTTGGTGCATTTGGGACCATTTCGTTGCCTTACGAAACTCGTTGCAAAGCGGGCCGAACTTGTGCAAAAGTTCGTGCCACAAAGTCGCGTAGGAATTTTTCGCACCGAACGCACCCGATCCACCCCATTGGACCCTAAACTGACATTTTGGTGCGTTCCGTACTATTTGGGTGCATTTGAGACCGTTTGGTTGCCTTACGGAACTTGGTGCAAAATGGGCCGAACTAGTGCAAAAGTTCGTGCCATGAAGTCGCATCGGAATTTTTCGCGACGAAGGCACCCGATCCACCCCATTGGACCCTAAACTGACATATTGGTGTATTTCTTACTATTTGGGTGGATTAGGGACCGTTCGGTTGCCTTACGGAACTCGGTGCAAAACGGGCCGAACTAGTGCAAAAGTTCGTGCCACGAAGACGCGTCTGAATTTTTCGCAACGAACGCACACGATCCACCTTATAGGACATTAAACTGATGTTTTATTGCATTCCTTACTATTTGGGTGCATTTGAGACCGTTTGGTTGCCTTACGGAACTTGGTGCAAAATGGGCCGAACTAGTGCAAAAGTTCGTACCACGAAGTCGCATCGGAATTTTTCGCGATGAAGGCACCCGATCCACCCCATTGGACCCTAAACTGACGTTTTGGTGCGTTTCGTACTATTTGGGTGCATTTGGAACCGTTTGGTTGCCTTACGAAACTCGGTGCAAAGCGGGCCGAACTAGTGCAAAAGTTCGGGCCACGAAGTCGCGTCTGAATTTTTCGCAACAAACGCACACGATCCACCTTATAGGACCCCAAACTAATGTCTTAGTGCATTCCGTACTATTTGGGTGCATTTGAGACCGTTTAGTTGCCTTACGGAACTTGGTGCAAAACGGGCCAAACTAGTGCAAAAGTTCGTGCCACGAAGTCGCGTCGGAATTTTTCGCGACGAAGGCACCAGATCCACCTCATTGGACCCTAAACTAATGTTTTGGTGCGTTTCATACTATTTTGGTGCATTTAGGACCGTTTCGTTGCCTTACGAAACTCGTTGCAAAGCGGGCCGAACTAGTGCAAAAGTTCGTGCCACAAAGTCGCGTAGGAATTTTTCGCAACGAACGCTCCCGATCCACCCCATTGGACCCTAAACTGACATTTTGGTGCATTTCATACTATTTGGGTGCATTTGGGACCGTTCGGTTGCCTTACGGAACTCGGTGCAAAATGGGCCGAACTAGTGCAAAAGTTCGTGCCATGAAGTCGCGTTGGAATTTTTCGCAACAAATGCATCCGATCCGCCCCATTTTACCCTAAACTGATGTTTTGGTGCGTTTCGTACTATTTGGATGCATTTGGGACCGTTTGGTTGCCTTACGAAACTCGGTACAAAGCGGGCCGAACTAGTGCAAAAGTTCGTGCCACGAAGTCGCGTCGGTATTTTTCGCAACGAACACACCCGATCCCCCCATTAGACCCTAAACTAATGTTTTGTTGCATTTCGTACTATTAGGGTGCATTTGGGATCGTTCGGTTGCCTTACGGAACTCGGTACAAAACGGGCCGAACTAGTGCAAAAGATCGTGCCACGAAGTCGCGTCGGAATTTTTCATAACGAACGCACATGATCCACTTTATAGGACCCTAAGCTGATGTTTTAGTGTGTTCCATACTATTTGGGTGCATTTGAGACCGTTTGGTTGCCTTACGGAACTTGGTGCCAAACAGGCCGAACTAGTGCAAAAGTTCGTGCCACGAAGTCGCGTCGGAATTTTTCGCAACGAACGCACACGAGCCACCTTATAGGACCCCAAACTAATGTTTTAGTGCATTCCGTACTATTTGGGTGCATTTGAGACCGTTTGGTTGCCTTACGGAATTTGGTGCAAAACGGGCCGAACTAGTGCAAAAGTTCGTGCCACGAAGTCGCATCGGAATTTTTCGCGACAAAGGCACCAGATCCACCCCATTGGACCCTAAACTAATGTTTTGGTGCGTTTCATACTATTTTGGTGCATTTAGGACCGTTTCGTTGCCTTACGAAACTCGTTGCAAAGCGGGCTGAACTAGTGCAAAAGTTCGTGCCACAAAGTCGCGTAGGAATTTTTCGCAACGAACGCTCCCGATCCACCCCATTGGACCCTAAACTGACATTTTGGTGCATTTCCTACTATTTGGGTGCATTTGGGACCGTTCGGTTGCCTTATGGAACTCGGTGCAAAATGGGCCGAACTAGTGCAAAAGTTCTTGCCATGAAGTCGCGTCGGAATTTTTCGCAACAAATGCATCCGATCCACCCCATTGGACCCTATACTGACGTTTTGGTGCGTTTCGTACTATTTGGGTGCATTTGGTACCGTTTGGTTGCCTTACGAAACTCGGTGCAAAGCGGGCCGAACTAGTGCAAAAGTTTGTGCCACGAAGTCACGTCAGAATTTTTAAGGACCAACGCACCCGATCTACCCCATTGGACCCTAAACTGACATTTTGGTGCGTTTCATACTATTTGGGTGCATTTGGGACCGTTTGGTTGCCTTACGAAACTCAGTGCAAAGCGGGGCGAACTAGTGAAAAAGTTCGTGCCACGAAGTCGCTTCGAAATTTTTCACAACGAACACACCCGATCCACCCCATTGGACCCTAAACTGATGTTTTGGTGCGTTTCGTACTATTTGGGTGCATTTGGGACCGTTCGGTTGCGTTACGGAACTCGGAGCAAAACGGGCCGAACTAGTGCAAAAGTTCGTGCCACGAAGACGCGTCCGAATTTTTCGCAACGAACGCACACGATCCACCTAATAGGACACTAAACTAATGTTTTAGTGCGTTCCTTACTATTTGGGTGCATTTGAGACCGTTTGGTTGCCTTACGGAACTTGGTGCAAAATGGGCCGAACTAGTGCAAAAGTTCGTGCCACGAAATCGCATCGGAATTTTTCACGATGAAGGCACCCGATCCACCCCATTGGACCCTAAACTGACGTTTTGGTGCGTTTCGTACAATTTGGGTGCATTTAGGACCGTTTGGTTGCCTTACGAAACTCGGTGCAAAGCGGGCCGAAATAGTGCAAAAGTTCGTGCCACGAAGTCGCATCAGAATTTTTCGCAACGAACACACCCGATCCCCCCATTAGAGCCCAAACTAACATTTTGGTGCGTTTCGTACTATTTGGGTGCATTTGGGACTGTTCGGTTGCCTTACGGAACTCGGTGCAAAACGGGCCGAACTAGTGCAAAAGTTCGTGCCACGAAGTCACGTTGGAATTTTTCGCAACGAACGCACACGATCCACCTTATAGGACCGTAAACTGATGTTTTGGTGCGTTCCGTACTATTTGGGTGCATTTGAGACCATTTGGATGCCTTACGGAACTTGGTGCAAAACGGGCCGAACTAGTGCAAAAGTTCGTGCCACGAAGTCGCATCGGAATTTTTCATAACAAACGCACCTGATCCACCCCATTGGACCCTAAACTGACGTTTTGGTATGTTTCATACTATTTAGGTGCATTTGGGACCGTTTGGTTGCATTACGAAACTCGGTGCAAAGCGGGTCGAACTAGTGCAAAAGTTCGTGCCACGAAGTCGCGTCGAAATTTTTCACAACGAACACACCCGATCCACCCCATTGGAACCTAAACTGATGTTTTGGTGCGTTTCGTACTATTTGGGTACATTTGGGAACGTTCGGTTGCTTTACGGAACTCGGTGCAAAACAGGCCGAACTAGTGCAAAAGTTCGTGCCACGAAGTCGCGTCAGAATTTTTCGCAACGAACGCACAAGATCCACCTTATAGGACACTAAATTGATATTTTAATGCGTTCCTTACTATTTGGGTGCATTTGAGACCGTTTGGTTTCCTTACGGAACTTGGTGCAAAACGGGCCGAACTAGTGCAAAAAAGTTCGTGCCACGAAGTCGCATCGGAATTTTTCGGGATGAAGGCACCCGATCCACCCCATTGGACCCTAAATTGACGTTTTGGTGCATTTCGTACTATTTGGGCGCATTTGGGACCGTTTGGTTGCCTTACGAAACTCGGTGCAAAGCGGGCCGAACTAGTGAAAAAGTTCATGCCACGAAGTCGCGTCGAAATTTTTCACAACGAACACACCCGATCCACCCCATTGGACACTAAACTAATGTGTTGGTGCGTTTCGTACTATTTGGGTGCATTTGGGACCGTTCGGTTGCCTTACAGAACTCGGTGCAAAACGGGCCGAACTAGTGCAAATGTTCATGCCACGAAGACGCGTCTGAATTTTTCGCAACGAACGGACACGATCCAGCTTATAGGACCGTAAACTATTGTTTTGGTGCGTTCCATACTATTTGGGTGCATTTGAGACCGTTTGGTTGCCTTACGGAACTTGGTGCAAAACGGGCCGAACTAGTGCAAAAGTTCTTGCCACGAAGTCGCATCGGAATTTTTTGCGACGAAGGCACCCGATCCACCCCATTGGACCCTAAACTGACATTTTGGTGTATTTCTTACTATTTGGGTGGATTAGGGACCGTTCGGTTGCCTTACGGAACTCGGAGCAAAACGTGCCGAACTAGTGCAAAAGTTCGTGCCACGAAGACGCCAATGAATTTTTCGCAACGAACGCATACAATCCACCTTATAGGACACTAAACTGATGTTTTATTTCGTTCCTTACTATTTGGGTGGATTAGGGACCGTTCGGTTGCCTTACGAAACTCGTTGCAAAGCGGGCCGAACTTGTGCAAAAGTTCGTGCCACAAAGTCGCGTAGGAATTTTTCGCATCGAACGCACCCGATCCACCCCATTGGACCCTAAACTGACATTTTGGTGCGTTCCGTACTATTTGGGTGCATTTGAGACCGTTTGGTTGCCTTACGGAACTTGGTGCAAAATGGGCCGAACTAGTGCAAAAGTTCGTGCCACAAAGTCGCATCGGAATTTTTCGCGACGAAGGCACCCGATCCACCCCATTGGACCCTAAACTGACGTTTTGGTGTATTTCTTACTATTTGGGTGGATTAGGGACCGTTCGGTTGCCATACGGAACTCGGTGCAAAACGTGCCGAACTAGTGCAAAAGTTCGTGCCACGAAGACGCGAATGAATTTTTCGCAACGAACGCACACAATCCACCTTATAGGACACTAAACTGATGTTTTATTTCGTTCCTTACTATTTGGGTGCATTTGAGACCGTTTGGTTGCCTTACGGAACTTGGTGCAAAATGGGCCGAACTAGTGCAAAAGTTCGTACCACGAAGTCGCATCGGAATTTTTCGCGATGAAGGCACCCGATCCACCCCATTGGACCCTAAACTGACGTTTTGGTGCGTTTCGTACTATTTGCGTGCATTTGGAACCGTTTGGTTGCCTTACGAAACTCGGTGCAAAGCGGGCCGAACTAGTGCAAAAGTTCGTGCCACGAAGTCGCGTCAGAATTTTTCGCAACAAATGCACAAGATCCACCTTATAGGACCCTAAACTGATGTTTTAGTGCGTTCTGTACGATTTGGGTGCATTTGAGACCGTTTGTTTGCCTTACGGAACTTCGTGCAAAGCGAGCCGAACTAGTGCAAAAGTCCGTGCCACGAAGTCGCGTCGGAATTTTTCGCAACAAATGCACACGAGCCACCTTATAGGACCCCAAACTAATGTTTTAGTTCATTCCGTACTATTTGGGTGCATTTGAGACCGTTTAGTTGCCTTACGAAACTTGGTGCAAAACGGGCCGAACTAGTGCAAAAGTTCGTGCCACGAAGTCGCATCGGAATTTTTCGCGACGAAGGGACCAGATCCACCTCATTGGACCCTAAACTAATGTTTTGGTGCGTTTCATACTATTTTGGTGCATTTAGGACCGTTTCGTTGCCTTACGAAACTCGTTGCAAAGCGGGCCGAACTAGTGCAAAAGTTCGTGCCACAAAGCCACGTAGGAATTTTTCGCAACGAATGCTCCAGATCCACCCCATTGGACCCTAAACTGACATTTTGGTGCATTTCGTACTATTTGGGTGCATTTGGGACCGTTCGGTTGCCTTACGGAACTCGGTGCAAAATGGGCTGAACTAGTGCAAAAGTTCGTGCCATGAAGTCGCGTTGGAATTTTTCGCAACAAATGCATCCGATCCACCCCATTGGACCCTATACTGACGTTTTGGTGCATTTCGTACTATTTGGGTGCATTTGGGACCGTTTGGTTGCCTTACGAAACTCGGTGCAAAGCGGGCCGAACTAGTGCAAAAGTTTGTGCCACGAAGTCACGTCAGAATTTTTCAGAACCAACGCACCCGATCCACCCCATTGGACCCTAAACTGACATTTTGGTGCGTTTCATACTATTTGGGTGCATTTGGGACCGTTTGGTTGCCTTACGAAACTCGGTGCAAAGCGGGGCGAACTAGTGAAAAAGTTCGTGCCACGAAGTCGCGTCGAAATTTTTTCCAACGAACACACCCGATCCACCCCATTGGACCCTAAACTGATGTTTTGGTGCGTTTCGTACTATTTGGGTGCATTTGGGACCATTTGGTTGCCTTACGAAACTCGGTACAAAGCGGGCCGAACTAGTGCAAAAGTTCGTGCCACGATGTCGCGTCGGTATTTTTCGCAACGAACACACCCGATCCCCCCATTAGACCCTAAACTAATGTTTTGGTGCATTTCGTACTATTAGGGTGCATTTGGGACCGTTCGGTTGCCTTACGGAACTCGGTGCAAAACGGGCCGAACTAGTGCAAAAGTTCGTGCCACGAAGTCGCGTCAGAATTTTTCGCAACGAACGCACAAGATTAACCTTATAGGACAGTAAACTGATATTTTAATGCGTTCCTTACTATTTGGGTGCATTTGAGACCGTTTGGTTTCCTTACGGAACTTGGTGCAAAACGGGCCGAACTAGTGCAAAAAAGTTCGTGCCACGAAGTCGCATCGGAATTTTTCGCGATGAAGGCACCCGATCCACCCCATTGGACCCTAAATTGACGTTTTGGTGCATTTCGTACTATTTGGGCGCATTTGGGACAGTTTGGTTGCCTTACGAAACTCGGTGCAAAGCGGGCAGAACTAGTGCAAAAGTTCGTGCCACGAAGTCGCGTAGGAATTTTTCGCAACGAACGCTCCAGATCCACCCCATTGGACCCTAAATTGACATTTTGGTACATTTCGTACTATTTGGGTGCATTTGGGACCGTTCGGTTGCCTTACGGAACTCGGTGCAAAATGGGCCGAACTAGTGCAAAAGTTCGTGCCATGAAGTCGCGTTGGAATTTTTCGCAACAAATGCATCCGATCCACCCCATTGGACCCTATACTGACGTTTTGGTGCGTTTCGTACTATTTGGGTGCATTTGGGACCGTTTGGTTGCCTTACGAAACTCGGTGCAAAGCGGGCCGAACTAGTGCAAAAGTTTGTGCCACGAAGTCACGTCAGAATTTTTCAGAACCAACGCACCCGATCCACCCCATTGGACCCTAAACTGACATTTTGGTGCGTTTCATACTATTTGGGTGCATTTGGGACCGTTTGGTTGCCTTACGAAACTCGGTGCAAAGCGGGGCGAACTAGTGAAAAAGTTCGTGCCACGAAGTCGCGTCGAATTTTTTTCCAACGAACACACCCGATCCAGCCCATTGGACCCTAAACTGATGTTTTGGTGCGTTTCGTACTATTTGGGTGCATTTGGGACCGTTTGGTTGCCTTACGAAACTCGGTACAAAGCGTGCCGAACTAGTGCAAAAGTTCGTGCCACGAAGTCGCGTCGGTATTTTTCGCAACGAACACACCCGATCCCCCCATTAGACCCTAAACTAATGTTTTGGTGCATTTCGTACTATTAGGGTGCATTTGGGACCGTTCGGTTTCCTTACGAAACTCGGTCCAAAACGGGCCGAACTAGTGCAAAAGTTCGTGCCACGAAGTCGCCTCAGAATTTATCGCAACGAACGCACAAGATTAACCTTATAGGACACTAAACTGATATTTTAATGCGTTCCTTACTCTTTGGGTGCATTTGAGACCGTTTGGTTTCCTTACGGAACTTGGTGCAAAATGGGACAAACTAGTGCAAAAAAGTTCGTGCGACGAAGTCGCATCGGAAGTTTTCGCGATGAAGGCACCCGATCCACCCCATTGGACCCTAAATTGACGTTTTGGTGCATTTCGTACTATTTGGGCGCATTTGGGACCGTTTGGTTGCCTTACGAAACTCGGTGCAAAGCGGGCCGAACTAGTGCAAAAGTTCGTGCCACGAAGTCGCGTCGAAATTTTTCACAACGAACACACCCGATCCACCCCATTGGACACTAAACTAATGTTTTGGTGCGTTTTGTACTATTTGGGTGCATTTGGGACCGTTCGGTTGCCTTACGGAACTCGGTGCAAAACGGGCCGAACTAGTGCAAAAGTTCGTGCCACGAAGACGCGTCTGAATTTTTCGCAATGAACGGACACGATCCAGCTTATAGGACCGTAAACTGATGTTTTGGTGCGTTCCGTACTATTTGGGTGCATTTGAGACCGTTTGGATGCCTTACGGAACTTGGTGCAAAACGGGCCGAACTAGTGCAAAAGTTCGTGCCACGAAGTCGCATCGGAATTTTTTGCGACGAAGGCACCCGATCCACCCCATTGGACCCTAAACTAATGTTTTGGTGCGTTTCATACTATTTTGGTGCATTTGGGACCATTTCGTTGCCTTACGAAACTCGTTGCAAAGCGGGCCGAACTTGTGCAAAAGTTCGTGCCACAAAGTCGCGTAGGAATTTTTCGCACCGAACGCACCCGATCCACCCCATTGGACCCTAAACTGACATTTTGGTGAGTTCCGTACTATTTGGGTGCATTTGAGACCGTTTGGTTGCCTTACGGAACTTGGTGCAAAATGGGCCGAACTAGTGCAAAAGTTCGTGCCATGAAGTCGCATCGGAATTTTTCGCGACGAAGGCACCCGATCCACCCCATTGGACCCTAAACTGACATATTGGTGTATTTCTTACTATTTGGGTGGATTAGGGACCGTTCGGTTGCCTTACGGAACTCGGTGCAAAACGGGCCGAACTAGTGCAAAAGTTCGTGCCACGAAGACGCGTCTGAATTTTTCGCAACGAACGCACACGATCCACCTTATAGGACATTAAACTGATATTTTATTGCATTCCTTACTATTTGGGTGCATTTGAGACCGTTTGGTTGCCTTACGGAACTTGGTGCAAAATGGGCCGAACTAGTGCAAAAGTTCGTACCACGAAGTCGCATCGGAATTTTTCGCGATGAAGGCACCCGATCCACCCCATTGGACCCTAAACTGACGTTTTGGTGCGTTTCGTACTATTTGGGTGCATTTGGAACCGTTTGGTTGCCTTACGAAACTCGGTGCAAAGCGGGCCGAACTAGTGCAAAAGTTCGGGCCACGAAGTCGCGTCTGAATTTTTCGCAACAAATGCACACGATCCACCTTATAGGACCCCAAACTAATGTCTTAGTGCATTCCGTACTATTTGGGTGCATTTGAGACCGTTTAGTTGCCTTACGGAACTTGGTGCAAAACGGGCCGAACTAGTGCAAAAGTTCGTGCCACGAAGTCGCGTCGGAATTTTTCGCGACGAAGGCACCAGATCCACCTCATTGGACCCTAAACTAATGTTTTGGTGCGTTTCATACTATTTTGGTGCATTTAGGACCGTTTCGTTGCCTTACGAAATTCGTTGCAAAGCGGGCCGAACTAGTGCAAAAGTTCGTGCCACAAAGTCGCGTAGGAATTTTTCGCAACGAACGCTCCCGATCCACCCCATTGGACCCTAAACTGACATTTTGGTGCATTTCATACTATTTGGGTGCATTTGGGACCGTTCGGTTGCCTTATGGAACTCGGTGCAAAATGGGCTGAACTAGTGCAAAAGTTCGTGCCATGAAGTCGCGTTGGAATTTTTCGCAACAAATGCATCCGATCCGCCCCATTTTACCCTAAACTGATGTTTTGGTGCGTTTCGTACTATTTGGATGCATTTGGGACCGTTTGGTTGCCTTACGAAACTCGGTACAAAGCGGGCCGAACTAGTGCAAAAGTTCGTGCCACGAAGTCGCGTCGGTATTTTTCGCAACGAACACACCCGATCCCCCCATTAGACCCTAAACTAATGTTTTGGTGCATTTCGTACTATTAGGGTGCATTTGGGATCGTTCGGTTGCCTTACGGAACTCGGTACAAAACGGGCCGAACTAGTGCAAAAGTTCGTGCCACGAAGTCGCGTCAGAATTTTTCGCAACGAACGCACACGATCCACCTTATAGGACCCTAAACTGATGTTTTAGTGCGTTCTGTACTATTTGGGTGCATTTGAGACCGTTTGTTTGCCTTACGGAACTCGGTTCAAAACGGGCCGAACTAGTGCAAAAGTTCGTGCCACGAAGTCGCATCGGAATTTTTCACTATGATGGCACCCGATCCACCCCATTGGACCCTAAACTGACATTTTCGTGTATTTCTTACTATTTGGGTTGATTAGGGACTGTTTGGTTGCCTTACGGAACTTGGTGCAAAACGGGCCGAACTAGTGCAAAAGTTCGTGCCACGAAGTCGCGTCGGAATTTTTCGCAACGAACGCACACGATCCACCTTATAGGACGCTCAACTGATTAGCATTCTGTACTATTTGGGTGCATTTGAGACCGTTTGTTTGCCTTACGGAACTTGGTTCAAAATGGGCCGAACTAGTGCAAAAGTTCGTGCCACGAAGTCGCGTCGGAATTTTTCGCTACGATGGCACCCGATCCACCCCATTGGACCCTAAACTGACATTTTCGTGTATTTCTTACAATTTGGGTGCATTAGGGACCGTTTGGTTGCCTTACGGAACTTGGTGCAAAACGGGCCGAACTAGTGCAAAAGTTCGTGCCACGAAGTCGCATCGGAATTTTTCGCTACGATGGCTCCCGATCCACCCCATTGTACCCTAAACTGACATTTTCGTGTATTTCTTACTATTTGGGTGCATTAGGGACCGTTTGGTTGCCTTACGGAACTTGGTGCAAAACGGGCCGAACTAGTGCAAAAGATCGTGCCACGAAGTCGCGTCGGAATTTTTCATAACGAACGCACATGATCCACTTTATAGGACCCTAAGCTGATGTTTTAGTGTGTTCCATACTATTTGGGTGCATTTGAGACCGTTTGGTTGCCTTACGGAACTTGGTGCCAAACAGGCCGAACTAGTGCAAAAGTTCGTGCCACGAAGTCGCGTCGGAATTTTTCGCAACGAACGCACACGAGCCACCTTATAGGACCCCAAACTAATGTTTTAGTGCATTCCGTACTATTTGGGTGCATTTGAGACCGTTTGGTTGCCTTACGGAATTTGGTGCAAAACGGGCCGAACTAGTGCAAAAGTTCGTGCCACGAAGTCGCATCGGAATTTTTCGCGACAAAGGCACCAGATCCACCCCATTAGACCCTAAACTAATGTTTTGGTGCGTTTCATACTATTTTGGTGCATTTAGGACCGTTTCATTGCCTTACGAAACTCGTTGCAAAGCGGGCTGAACTAGTGCAAAAGTTCGTGCCACAAAGTCGCGTAGGAATTTTTCGCAACGAACGCTCCCGATCCACCCCATTGGACCCTAAACTGACATTTTGGTGCATTTCCTACTATTTGGGTGCATTTGGGACCGTTCGGTTGCCTTATGGAACTCGGTGCAAAATGGGCCGAACTAGTGCAAAAGTTCTTGCCATGAAGTCGCGTCGGAATTTTTCGCAACAAATGCATCCGATCCACCCCATTGGACCCTATACTGACGTTTTGGTGCGTTTCGTACTATTTGGGTGCATTTGGTACCGTTTGGTTGCCTTACGAAACTCGGTGCAAAGCGGGCCGAACTAGTGCAAAAGTTTGTGCCACGAAGTCACGTCAGAATTTTTAAGAACCAACGCACCCGATCTACCCCATTGGACCCTAAACTGACATTTTGGTGCGTTTCATACTATTTGGGTGCATTTGGGACCGTTTGGTTGCCTTACGAAACTCAGTGCAAAGCGGGGCGAACTAGTGAAAAAGTTCGTGCCACGAAGTCGCTTCGAAATTTTTCACAACGAACACACCCGATCCACCCCATTGGACCCTAAACTGATGTTTTGGTGCGTTTCGTACTATTTGGGTGCATTTGGGACCGTTCGGTTGCGTTACGGAACTCGGAGCAAAACGGGCCGAACTAGTGCAAAAGTTCGTGCCACGAAGACGCGTCTGAATTTTTCGCAACGAACGCACACGATCCACCTTATAGGACACTAAACTGATGTTTTAGTGCGTTCCTTAATATTTGGGTCCATTTGAGACCGTTTGGTTGCCTTACGGAACTTGGTGCAAAATGGGCCGAACTAGTACAAAAGTTCGTGCCACGAAGTAGCATCGGAATTTTTCACGATGAAGGCACCCGATGCACCCCATTGCACCCTAAACTGATGTTTTGGTGCGTTTCGTACTATTTGGGTGCATTTGGGACCGTTTGGTTGCCTTACGAAACTCGGTGCAAAGCGGGCCGAACTAGTGCAAAAGTTCATGCCACGAAGTCGCGTCGGTATTTTTCACAACGAACACACTCGATCCCCCCATTAGACCCTAAACTAATGTTTTGGTGCATTTTGTACTATTAGGGTGCATTTGGGACCGTTCGGTTGCCTTACGGAACTCGGTGCAAAACGGGCCAAACTAGTACAAAAGTTCGTGCCACGAAGTCGCTTCGGAAATTTTCGCAACGAACGCACACGATCCACCTTATAGGACCGTAAACTGATGTTTTGGTGCGTTCCGTACTATATGGGTGCATTTGAGACCGTTTGGTTGCCTTACGGAACTTGGTGCAAAATGGGCCGAACTAGTGCCAAAGTTCGTGCCACGAAGTCGCTTCGAAATTTTTCACAACGAACACACCCGATCCACCCCATTGGACCCTAAACTGACGTTTTGGTGTATTTCTTACTATTTGGGTGCATTAGGGACCGTTCGGTTGCCTTACGGAACTCGGAGTAAAACGGGCCGAACTAGTGCAAAAGTTCGTGCCACGAAGACGCGTCTGAATTTTTCGCAACGAATGCACACGATCCACCTTATAGGACACTAAACTGATGTTTTATTGCGTTCCTTACTATTTGGGTGCATTTGAGACCGTTTGGTTGCCTTACGGAACTTGGTGCAAAATGGGCCGAACTAGTGCAAAAGTTCGTACCACGAAGTCGCATCGGAATTTTTCGCGATGAAGGCACCCGATCCACCCCATTGGACCCTAAACTGACGTTTTGATGCGTTTCGTACTATGTGGGTGCATTTGGAACCGTTTGGTTGCCTTATGAAACTCGGTGCAAAGCGGGCCGAACTAGTGCAAAAGTTCGTGCCACGAAGTCGCGTCAGAATTTTTCGCAACGAACGCACACGATCCACCTTTTAGGACCCTAAACTGATGTTTTAGTGCGTTCTGTACTATTTGGGTGCATTTGAGACCGTTTGTTTGCCTTACGGAACTTCGTGCAAAGCGGGCCGAACTAGTGCAAAAGATCGTGCCACGAAATCGCGTCGGAATTTTTCATAACGAACGCACATGATCCACTTTATAGGACCCTAAACTAATGTTTTAGTGTGTTCCATACTATTTGGGTGTATTTGAGACCGTTTGGTTGCCTTACGGAACTTGGTGCCAAACAGGCCGAACTAGTGCAAAAGTTCGTGCCACGAAGTGGCGTCGTAATTTTTCGCAACGAACGCACACGAGCCACCTTATAGGACCCCAAACTAATGTTTTAGTCCATTCCGTACTATTTGGGTGCATTTGAGACCGTTTGGTTGCCTTATGGAACTTGATGCAAAACGTGCCGAACTAGTGCAAAAGTTCGTGCCACGAAGTCGCATCGGAATTTTTCGCGACGAAGGCACCAGATCCACCCCATTGGACCCTAAACTAATGTTTTGGTGCGTTTCATACTATTTTGGTGCATTTGGGACCGTTTCGTTGCCTTACGAAACTCGTTGCACAGCGGGCCGAACTAGTGCAAAAGTTCGTGCCACAAAGTCGCGTAGGAATTTTTAGCAACGAACGCCCCCGATCCTCAACATTGGACCCTAAACTGACATTTTTGTGCATTTCGTACTATTTGGGTGCATTTGGGACCGTTCGGTTGCCTTACGGAACTCGGTGGCAAATGGGCGAACTAGTGCAAAGTTCGTGGCCAAAGTTCGTGCCATGAAGACGCGTCGGAATTTTTCGCAACAAATGCATCCGATCCACCACATTGGACCCTATACTTTCGTTTTGGTGCGTTTCGTACTATTTGGGTGCATTTGGGACCGTTTGGTTGCCTTACGAAACTCAGTGCAAAGCGGGCTGAACTAGTGCAAAAGTTTGTGCCACGAAGTCACGTCAGAATTTTTCAGAACCAACACACCCGATCCACCCCATTGGACCCTAAACTGACATTTTGGTGCGTTTCGTACTATTTGGGTGCATTTGGGACCGTTTGGTTGCCTTACGAAACTCGGTGCAAAGCGGGGCGAACTAGTGAAAAAGTTCGTGCCACGAAGTCGCGTCGAAATTTTTCAGAACGAACACACCCGATCCACCCCATTGGACCCTAAACTGATATTTTGGTGCGTTTCATACTATTTGGGTGCATTTCGGACCGTTTGGTTGCCTTACGAAACTCGGTGCAAAGCGGGGCGAACTAGTGAAAAAGTTCGTGCCACGAAGTCGCGTCGAAATTTTTCACAACGAACACTCCCGATCCATCCCATTGGACCCTAAACTGATGTTTTGGTGCGTTTCGTACTATTTGGGTGCATTTGGGAATGTTCGGTTGCCTTATGGAACTCGGTGCAAAATGGGCCGAACTAGTGCAAAAGTTCGTGCCATGAAGTCGCGTCGGAATTTTTCGCAACAAATGCATCCGATCCACCCCATTGGACCCTATACTGACGTTTTGGTGCGTTTCGTACTATTTGGGTGCATTTGGGACCGTTTGGTTGCCTTACGAAACTCGGTGCAAAGCGGGCCGAACTAGTGCAAAAGTTTGTGCCACGAAGTCACGTCTGAATTTTTAAGAACCAACGCACCCGATCCACCCCATTGGACCCTAAACTGACATTTTGGTGCGTTTCATACTATTTGGGTGCATTTGGGACCGTTTGGTTGCCTTACGAAACTCGGTGCAAAGCGGGGCGAACTAGTGAAAAAGTTCGTGCCACGAAGTCGCGTCGAAATTTTTCACAACGAACACACCCGATCCACCCCATTGGACCCTAAACTAATGTTTTGGTGCGTTTCGTACTATTTGGGTGCATTTGGGACCGTTCGGTTGCCTTACGGAACTCGGAGCAAAACGGGCCGAACTAGTACAAAAGTTCGTGCCACGAAGACGCGTCTGAATTTTTCGTAACGAACGCACACGATCCACCTTATAGGACACTAAACTGATATTTTAGTGCGTTCCTTAATATTTGGGTGCATTTGAGACCGTTTGGTTGCCTTACGGAACTTGGTGCAAAATGGGCCGAACTAGTGCAAAAGTTCGTGCCACGAAGTAGCATCGGAATTTTTCGCGATGAAGGCACCTGATGCACCCCATTGCACCCTAAACTGATGTTTTGGTGCGTTTCGTACTATTTGGGTGCTTTTGGGACCGTTTGGTTGCCTTACGAAACTCGGTACAAAGCGGGCCGAACTAGTGCAAAAGTTCGTGCCACGAAGTCGCATCAGCATTTTTCGCAACGAACACACCCGATCCCCCCATTAGACCCTAAACTAATGTTTTGGTGCATTTCGTACTATTAGGGTGCATTTGGGACCGTTCGGTTGCCTTACGGAACTCGGTGCAAAACGGGCCAAACTAGTACAAAAGTTCGTGCCACGAAGTCGCGTCGGAAATTTCCGCAACGAACGCACATGATCCACCTTATAGGACCGTAAACTGATGTTTTGGTGCGTTCCATACTATATGGGTGCATTTGAGACCGTTTGGTTGCCTTATGGAACTTGGTGCAAAATGGGCCGAACTAGTGCCAAAGTTCGTGCCACGAAGTCGCTTCGAAATTATTCACAACGAACACACCTGATCCACCCCATTGGACCCTAAACTGACGTTTTGGTGTATTTCTTACTATTTGGGTGCATTAGGGACCGTTCGGTTGCCTTACGGAACTCGGAGTAAAACGGGCCGAACTTGTGCAAAAGTTCGTGCCACGAAGACGCGTCTGAATTTTTCGCAACGAATGCACACGATCCACCTTATAGGACACTAAACTGATGTTTTATTGCGTTCCTTACTATTTGGGTGCATTTGAGACCGTTTGGTTGCCTTACGGAACTTGGTGCAAAATGGTCCGAACTAGTGCAAAAGTTCGTACCACGAAGTCGCATCGGAATTTTTCGCGATGAAGGCACCCGATCCACCCCATTGGACCCTAAACTGATGTTTTGGTGCGTTTCGTACTATGTGGGTGCATTTGGAACCGTTTGGTTGCCTTATGAAACTCGGTGCAAAGCGGGCCGAACTAGTGCAAAAGTTCGTGCCACGAAGTCGCGTCAGAATTTTTCGCAACGAACGCACACGATCCACCTTTTAGGACCCTAAACTGATGTTTTAGTGCGTTCTGTACTATTTGGGTGCATTTGAGACCGTTTGTTTGCCTTACGAAACTTCGTGCAAAGCGGGCCGAACTAGTGCAAAAGATCGTGCCACGAAATCGCGTCGGAATTTTTCATAACGAACGCACATGATCCACTTTATAGGACCCTAAACTGATGTTTTAGTGTGTTCCATACTATTTGGGTGTATTTGAGACCGTTTGGTTGCCTTACGGAACTTGGTGCCCAACAGGCCGAACTAGTGCAAAAGTTCGTGCCACGAAGTGGCGTCGTAATTTTTCGCAACGAACGCACACGAGCCACCTTATAGGACCCCAAACTAATGTTTTAGTCCATTCCGTACTATTTGGGTGCATTTGAGACCGTTTGGTTGCCTTATGGAACTTGATGCAAAACGTGCCGAACTAGTGCAAAAGTTCGTGCCACGAAGTCGCATCGGAATTTTTCGCGACGAAGGCACCAGATCCACCCCATTGGACCCTAAACTAATGTTTTGGTGCGTTTCATACTATTTTGGTGCATTTGGGACCGTTTCGTTGCCTTACGAAACTCGTTGCACAGCGGGCCGAACTAGTGCAAAAGTTCGTGCCACAAAGTCGCGTAGGAATTTTTAGCAACGAACGCCCCCGATCCTCAACATTGGACCCTAAACTGACATTTTTGTGCATTTCGTACTATTTGGGTGCATTTGGGACCGTTCGGTTGCCTTACGGAACTCGGTGGCAAATGGGCCGAACTAGTGCAAAAGTTCGTGCCATGAAGACGCGTCGGAATTTTTCGCAACAAATGCATCCGATCCACCACATTGGACCCTATACTTTCGTTTTGGTGCGTTTCGTACTATTTGGGTGCATTTGGGACCGTTTGGTTGCCTTACGAAACTCAGTGCAAAGCGGGCTGAACTAGTGCAAAAGTTTGTGCCACGAAGTCACGTCAGAATTTTTCAGAACCAACACACCCGATCCACCCCATTGGACCCTAAACTGACATTTTGGTGCGTTTCGTACTATTTGGGTGCATTTGGGACCGTTTGGTTGCCTTACGAAACTCGGTGCAAAGCGGGGCGAACTAGTGAAAAAGTTCGTGCCACGAAGTCGCGTCGAAATTTTTCAGAACGAACACACCCGATCCACCCCATTGGACCCTAAACTGACATTTTGGTGCGTTTCATACTATTTTGGTGCATTTCGGACCGTTTGGTTGCCTTACGAAACTCGGTGCAAAGCGGGGCGAACTAGTGAAAAAGTTTGTGTCACGAAGTCGCGTCGAAATTTTTCACAACGAACACACCCGATCCATCCCATTGGACCCTAAACTGATGTTTTGGTGCGTTTCGTACTATTTGGGTGCATTTGGGAATGTTCGGTTGCCTTACGGAACTCGGAGCAAAACGGGCCGAACTAGTGCAAAAGTTCGTGCAGCGAAGACGCGTCTGAATTTTTCGCAACGAACGCACACGATCCACCTTATAGGACAGTAAACTGATGTTTTAGTGCGTTCCTTAATATTTGGGTGCATTTGAGACCGTTTGGTTGCCTTACGGAACTTGGTGCAAAATGGGCCGAACTATTGCAAAAGTTCGTGCCACGAAGTCGCGTCTGAATTTTTCACAACGAACACACCCGATCCACCCCATTAGACCCTAAACTAACGTTTTGGTGCGTTTCGTACTATTTGGTGCATTTGGGACCGTTTGGTTGCCTTACGGAATTCGGTGCAAAACGGGCCGAACTAGTGCAAAAGTTTGTGCCACGAAGTCGCGTCGGAATTTTTCGCAACGAACGCACACGATCCACCTTATAGGACCCTAAACTTATGTTTTAGTGCGTTCTGTACTATTTGGGTGCATTTGAGACCGTTTGTTTGCCTTACGGAACTTGGTTCAAAACGGGCCGAACTAGTGCAAAAGTTCGTGCCACGAAGTCGCATCGGAATTTTTTGCTACGATGGCAGCCGATCCACCCCATTGGACCCTAAACTGACATTTTCGTGTATTTCTTACTATTTGGGTGCATTATGGACCGTTTGGTTGCCTTACGGAACTTGGTGCAAAACGGGCCGAACTAGAGCAAAAGTTCGTGCCACGAAGTCGCGTCGGAATTTTTCGCAACGAACACACACGATCCACTTTATAGGACCCTAAACTGATGTTTTAGTGCGTTCTGTACTATTTGGGTGCATTTGAGACCGTTTGTTTGCCTTACGGAACTTGGTTCAAAACGGGCCGAACTAGTGCAAAAGTTCGTGCCACGAAGTCGCATCGAAATTTTTCGCTACGATGGCACCCGATCCACCCCATTGGACCCTAAACTGACATTTTCGTGTATTTCTTACTATTTGGGTGCATTAGGGACCGTTTGGTTGCCTTACGGAACTTGGTGCAAAACGGGCCGAACTAGTGCAAAAGTTCGTGCCACGAAGTCGCATCGGAATTTTTCGCTATGATGGCTCCCGATCCACCCCATTGGTCCCTAAACTGACATTTTTGTGAATTTTTACTATTTGGGTGCATTAGGGACCGTTTGGTTGCCTTACGGAACCTGGTGCAAAACGGGCCGAACTAGTGCAAAAGATCGAGCCACGAAGTCGCGTCGGAATTTTTCATAACGAACGCACATGATCCACTTTATAGGACCCTAAACTGATGTTTTAGTGGGTTCCATACTATTTGGGTGCATTGGAGACCGTTTGGTTGCCTTACGGAACTTGGTGCCAAACGGGCCGAACTAGTGCAAAAGTTCGTGCCACGAAGTCGCGTCGGAATTTTTCGCAACGAATGCACACGAGCCACCTTATAGGACCCCAAACTAATGTTTTAGTGCATTCCGTACTATTTGGGTGCATTTGAGACCATTTGGTTGCCTTACGGAATTTGGTGCAAAACGGGCCGAACTAGTGCAAAAGTTCGTGCCACGAAGTCGCATCGGAATTTTTCGCGACGAAGGCACCAGATCCACCCCATTGGACCCTAAACTATTGTTTTGGTGCGTTTCATACTATTTTGGTGCATTTAGGACCGTTTCGTTGCCTTACGAAACTCGTTGCAAAGCGGGCTGAACTAGTGCAAAAGTTCGTGCCACAAAGTCGCGTAGGAATTTTTCGCAACGAACGCTCCCGATCCACCCCATTTGACCCTTAACTGACATTTTGGTGCATTTCGTACTATTTGGGTGCATTTGGGACCGTTCGGTTGCCTTATGGAACTCGGTGCAAAATGGGCCGAACTAGTGCAAAAGTTCGTGCCATGAAGTCGCGTCGGAATTTTTCGCAACAAATGCATCCGATCCACCCCATTGGACCCTATACTGACGTTTTGGTGCGTTTCGTACAATTGGGTGCATTTGGGACCGTTTGGTTGCCTTACGAAACTCGGTGCAAAGCGGGCCGAACTAGTGCAAAAGTTTGTGCCACGAAGTCACGTCAGAATTTTTAAGAACCAACGCACCCGATCCACCCCATTGGACCCTAAACTGACATTTTGGTGCGTTTCATACTATTTGGGTGCATTTGGGACCGTTTGGTTGCCTTACGAAACTCGGTGCAAAGCGGGGCGAACTAGTGAAAAAGTTCGTGCCACGAAGTCGCGTCGAAATTTTTCACAACGAACACACCTGATCCACCCCATTGGACCCTAAACTAATGTTTTGGTGCGTTTCGTACTATTTGGGTGCATTTGGGACTGTTCGGTTGCCTTACGGAACTCGGAGCAAAACGGGCCGAACTAGTACAAAAGTTCGTGCCACGAAGACGCGTCTGAATTTTTCGCAACGAACGCACACGATCCACCTTATAGGACACTAAACTGATATTTTAGTGCGTTCCTTAATATTTGGGTGCATTTGAGACCGTTTGGTTGCCTTACAGAACTTGGTGCAAAATGGGCCGAACTAGTGCAAAAGTTCGTGCCACGAAGTAGCATCGGAATTTTTCGCGATGAAGGCACCTGATGCACCCCATTGCACCCTAAACTGATGTTTTGGTGCGTTTCATACTATTTGGGTGCATTTGGGACCGTTTGGTTGCCTTACGAAACTCGGTGCAAAGCGGGCCGAACTAGTGCAAAAGTTCGTGCCACGAAGTCGCGTCGGCATTTTTCGCAACGAACACACCCGATCCCCCCATTAGACCCTAAACTAATGTTTTGGTGCATTTCGTACTATTAGGGTGCATTTGGGACCGTTCGGTTGCCTTACGGAACTCGGTGCAAAACGAGCCAAACTAGTACAAAAGTTCGTGCCACGAAGTCGCGTCGGAAATTTCCGCAACGAACGCACACGATCCACCTTATAGGACCGTAAACTGATGTTTTGGTGCGTTCCGTACTATATGGGTGCATTTGAGACCGTTTGGTTGCCTTACGGAACTTGGTGCAAAATGGGCCGAACTAGTGCAAAAGTTCGTGCCACGAAGTAGCATCGGAATTTTTCGCGACGAAGGCACCTGATGCACCCCATTGCACCCTGAACTGATGTTTTGGTGCGTTTCGTACTATTTGGGTGCATTTGGGACCGTTTGGTTGCCTTACGAAACTCGGTGCAAAGCGGGCCGAACTAGTGCAAAAGTTCGTGCCACGAAGTCGCGTCGGTATTTTTCGCAACGAACACACCCGATCCCCCCATTAGACCCTCAACTAATGTTTTGGTGCATTTCGTACTATTAGGGTGCATTTGGGACCGTACGCTTGCCTTACGGAACTCGGTGCAAAACGGGCCAAACTAGTACAAAAGTTCGTGCCACGAAGTCGCGTCGGAAATTTCCGCAACGAATGCACACGATCCACCTTATAGGACCGTATACTGATGTTTTGGTGCGTTCCGTACTATATGGGTGCATTTGAGACCGTTTGGTTGCCTTACGGAACTTGGTGCAAAATGGGCCGAACTAGTGCCAAAGTTCGTGCCACGAAGTCGCATCGGAATTTTTCGCTACGAAGGCACACGATCCACCCCATTGGACCCTAAACTGACGTTTTGGTGTATTTCTTACTATTTGGGTGCATTAGGGACCGTTCGGTTGCCTTACGGAACTCGGAGCAAAATGGGCCGAACTAGTGCAAAAGTTCGTGCCACGAAGACGCGTCTGAATTTTTCGCAACGAATGCACACGATCCCCCTTATAGGACACTAAACTGATGTTTTATTGCGTTCCTTACTATTTGGGTGCATTTGAGACCGTTTGGTTGCCTTACGGAACTTGGTGCAAAATGGGCCGAACTAGTGCAAAAGTTCGTACCACGAAGTCGCATCGGAATTTTTCGCGATGAAGGCAACCGATCCACCCCATTGGACCCTAAACTGACATTTTGTTGCGTTTCGTACTGTGTGGGTGCATTTGGAACCGTTTGGTTGCCTTACGAAACTCGGTGCAAAGCGGGCCGAACTAGTGCAAAAGTTCGTGCCACGAAGTCGCGTCAGAATTTTTCGCAACGAACGCACACGATCCACCTTTTAGGACCCTAAACTGATGCTTTAGTGCGTTCTGTACTATTTGGGTGCATTTGAGACCGTTTGTTTGCCTTACGGAACTTCGTGCAAAGCAGGCCGAACTAGTGCAAAAGATCGTGCCACGAAGTCGCGTCGGAATTTTTCATAACGAACGCACATGATCCACTTTATAGGACCCTAAACTGATGTTTTAGTGTGTTCCATACTATTTGGGTGCATTTGAGACCGTTTGGTTGCCTTACGGAACTTGGTGCCAAACAGGCCGAACTAGTGCAAAAGTTCGTGCCACGAAGTCGCGTCAAAATTTTTCGCAACGAACGCACACGAGCCACCTTATAGGACCCCAAACTAATGTTTTAGTCCATTCCGTACTATTTGGGTGCATTTGAGACCGTTTGGTTGCCTTACGGAATTTGGTGCAAAACGGGCCGAACTAGTGCAAAAGTTCGTGCCACGAAGTCGCATCGGAATTTTTCGCGACGAAGGCACCAGATCCACCCCATTGGACCCTAAACTAATGTTTTGGTGCGTTTCATACTATTTTGGTGCATTTAGGACCATTTCGTTGCCTTACGAAACTCGTTGCAAAGCGGGCCGAACTAGTGCAAAAGTTCGTGCCACAAAGTCGCGTAGGAATTTTTCACAACGAACACTCCCGATCCACCCCATTGGACCCTAAACTGACATTTTGGTGCATTTCGTACTATTTGGGTGCATTTGGGACCATTCGGTTGCCTTACGGAACTCGGTGGAAAATGGGCCGAACTAGTGCAAAAGTTCGTGCCATGAAGTCGAGTCGGAATTTTTCGCAACAAATGCATCCGATCCACCACATTGGACCCTATACTGACGTTTTGGTGCGTTTCGTACTATTTGGGTGCATTTGGGACCGTTTGGTTGCCTTACGAAACTCGGTGCAAAGCGGGCTGAACTAGTGCAAAAGTTTGTGCCACAAAGTCACGTCAGAATTTTTCAGAACCAACGCACCCGATCCACCCCATTGGACCCTAAACTGACATTTTGGTGCGTTTCATACTATTTGGGTGCATTTGGGACCGTTTGGTTGCCTTACGAAACTCGGTGCAAAGCGGGGCGAACTAGTGAAAAATTTCGTGCCACGAAGTCGCGTCGAATTTTTTCAGAACGAACACACCCGATCCACCCCATTGGACCCTAAACTGATGTTTTGGTGCGTTTCGTACTATTTGGGTGCATTTGGGAATGTTCGGTTGCCTTACGGAACTCGGAGCAAAACGGGCCGAACTAGTGCAAAAGTTCGTGCCACGAAGACGCGTCTGAATTTTTCGCAACGAACGCACACGATCCACCTTATAGGACACTAAACTGATGTTTTAGTGCGTTCCTTAATATTTGGGTGCATTTGAGACCGTTTGGTTGCCTTACGGAACTTGGTGCAAAATGGGCCGAACTATTGCAAAAGTTCATGCCACGAAGTAGCATCGGAATTTTTCGCGATGAAGGCACCCGATCCACCCCATTGGACCCTAAACTGATGTTTTGGTGTGTTTCATACTATTTGGGTGCATTTGGGACCGTTTGGTCGCCTTACGGAACTCGGTGCAAAGCGGGCCGATCTAGTGCAAAAGTTCGTGCCACGAAGTCGCGTCTGAAGTTTTCGCAACGAACACACCCGATCCACCCCATTAGACCCTAAGCTAACGTTTTGGTGCGTTTCGTACTATTTGGTGCATTTGGGACCGTTTGGTTGCCTTACGGAACTCGGTGCAAAACGGGCCGAACTAGTGCAAAAGTTTGTGCCACGAAGTCGCGTCGGAATTTTTCGCAACGAACGCACACGATCCACCTTATAGGACCCTAAACTGATGTTTTAGTGCGTTCTGTACTATTTGGGTGCATTTGAGACCATTTGTTTGCCTTACGGAACTTGGTTCAAAACGGGCCGAACTAGTGCAAAAGTTCGTGCCACGAAGTCGCATCGGAATTTTTCGCTACGATGGAAGCCGATCCACCCCATTGGACCCTAAACTGACATTTTCGTGTATTACCTACTATTTGGATGCATTAGGGACCGTTTGGTTGCCTTACGGAACTCGATGCAAAACGGGCCGAACTAGTGCAAAAGTTTGTGCCACGAAGTCGCGTCGGAATTTTTCGCAACGAACGCACACGATCCACCTTATAGGACGCTAAACTGATGTTTTAGTGCGTTCTGTACTATTTGGGTGCATTTGAGACCGTTTGTTTGCCTTACGGAACTTGGTTCAAAACGGGCCGAACTAGTGCAAAAGTTCGTGCCACGAAGTCACATCGGAATTTTTCGCTACGATGGCTCCCGATCCACCCCATTGGACCCTAAACTGACATTTTCGTGTATTTCTTACTATTTGGGTGCATTAGGGACTGTTTGGTTGCCTTACGGAACTTGGTGCAAAACGGGCCGAACTAGTGCAAAAGATCGTGCCACGAAGTCGCATCGGAATTTTTCATAACGAACGCACATGATCCACTTTATAGGACCGTAAACTGATGTTTTAGTGTGTTCCATACTATTTGGGTGCATTTGAGACCGTTTGGTTGCCTTACGGAACTTGGTGCCAAACAGGCCGAACTAGTGCAAAAGTTCGTGCCACGAAGTCGCGTCGGAATTTTTCGCAACGAACGCACACGAGCCACCTTATAGGACCCCAAACTAATGTTTTAGTGCATTCCGTACTATTTGGATGCATTTGAGACCGTTTGGTTGCCTTACGGAATTTGGTGCAAAACGGGCCGAACTAGTGCAAAAGTTCGTGCCACGAAGTTGCATCGGAATTTTTCACGACGAAGGCACCAGATCCACCCCATTGGACCCTAAACTAATGTTTTGGTGCGTTTCATACTATTTTGGTGCATTTAGGACCATTTCGTTGCCTCACGAAACTCGTTGCAAAGCGGGCTGAATTAGTGCAAAAGTTCGTGCCACAAAGTCGCGTAGGAATTTTTCGCAACGAACGCTCCCGATCCACCCCATTGGACCCTAAACTGACATTTTGGTGCATTTCTTACAATTTGGCTGCATTTGGGATAGTTCGGTTGCCTTATGGAACTCGGTGCAAAATGGGCCGAACTAGTGCAAAAGTTCGTGCCATGAAGTCGCGTCGGAATTTTTCGCAACAAATGCATCCGATCCACCCCATTGGACCCTATACTGACGTTTTGGTGCGTTTCGTACTATTTGGGAGCATTTGGGACCGTTTGGTTGCCTTACGAAACTCGGTGCAAAGCGGGGCGAACTAGTGAAAAAGTTCGTGCCACGAAGTCACATCAGAATTTTTAAGAACCAACGCACCCGATCCACCCCATTGGACCCTAAACTGACATTTTGGTGCGTTTCATACTATTTGGGTGCATTTGGGACCGTTTGGTTGCCTTACGAAACTCGGTGCAAAGTGGGGCGAACTAGTGAAAAAGTTCGTGCCACGAAGTCGTGTCGAAATTTTTCACAACGAACACACCCGATCCACCCATTTGGACCCTAAACTGATGTTTTGGTGCGTTTCGTACTATTTGGGTGCATTTGGGAATGTTCGGTTGCCTTACGGAACTCGGAGCAAAACGGGCCGAACTAGTGCAAAAGTTCGTGCCACGAAGACGCGTCTGAATTTTTCGCAACGAACGCACACGATCCACCTTATAGGACACTAAACTGATGTTTTAGTGCATTCCTTAATATTTGGGTGCATTTGAGACCGTTTGGTTGCCTTACGGAACTTGGTGCAAAATGGGCCGAACTTTTGCAAAAGTTCGTGCCACGAAGTAGCATCGGAATTTTTCGCGATGAAGGCACCCGATCCACCCCATTGGACCCTAAACTGATGTTTTGGTGTGTTTCATACTATTTGGGTGCATTTGGGACCGTTTGGTTGCCTTACGGAACTCGGTGCAAAGCGGGCCGATCTAGTGCAAAAGTTCGTGCCACGAAGTTGCGTCTGAATTTTTCGCAACGAACACACCTGATCCACCCCATTAGACCCTAAACTAACGTTTTTGTGCGTTTCGTACTATTTGGTGCATTTGGGACCGTTTGGTTGCCTTACGGAACTCGGTGCAAAACGGGCCGAACTAGTGCAAAAGTTTGTGCCACGAAGTCGCGTCGGAATTTTTTGCAACGAACGCACACGATCCACCTTATAGGACCCTAAACTGATGTTTTAGTGCGTTCTGTACTATTTGGGTGCATTTGAGACCGTTTGTTTGCCTTACGGAACTTGGTTCAAAACGGGCCGAACTAGTGCAAAAGTTCGTGCCACGAAGTCGCATCGGAATTTTTCGCTACGATGGAAGCCGATCCACCCCATTGGACCCTAAACTGACATTTTCGTGTATTTCTTACTATTTGGATGCATTAGGGACCGTTTGGTTGCCTTACGGAACTTGGTGCAAAACGGGCCGAACTAGTGCAAAAGTTCGTGCCACGAAGTCGCGTCGGAATTTTTCGCAACGAATGCACACGATCCACCTTATAGGACCCTAAACTGATGTTTTAGTGCGTTCTGTACTATTTGGGTGCATTTGAGACCGTTTGTTTGCCTTACGGAACTTGGTTCAAAACGGGCCGAACTAGTGCAAAAGTTCGTGCCACGAAGTCGCATCGGAATTTTTCGCTATGATGGCTCCCGATCCACCCCATTGGACCCTAAACTGACATTTTCGTGTATTTCTTACTATTTGGGTGCATTAGGGACCGTTTGGTTGCCTTACGGAACTTGGTGCAAAACGGGCCGAACTAGTGCAAAAGATCGTGCCACGAAGTCGCATCGGAATTTTTCATAACGAACGCACATGATCCACTTTATAGGACCGTAAACTGATGTTTTAGTGTGTTCCAACTATTTGGGTGCATTTGAGACCGTTTGGTTGCCTTACGGAACTTTGGTGCCAAACAGGCCGAACTAGTGCAAAAGTTCGTGCCACGAAGTCGCGTCGGAATTTTTTCGCAACGAACGCACACGATCCACCTTATAGGACCCCAAACTAATGTTTTAGTGAATTCCATACTATTTGGGTGCATTTGAGACCGTTTGGTTGCCTTACGGAATTGGGTGCAAAACGGGCCGAACTAGTGCAAAAGTTCGTGCCACGAAGTCGCTCGGAATTTTTCACGACGAAGGCACCGATCCACCCCATTGGACCCTAAACTAATGTTTTGGTGCGTTTTACTTGGTGCATTTAGGACCGTTCGTTGCCTTACGAAACTCGTTGCAAAGCGGGCGAACTAGTGCAAAAGTTCGTGCCACAAAGTCGCGTAGGAATTTTTCGCAACGAACTCCCGATCCACCCCATTGGACCCTAAACTGACATTTTGGTGCATTTCTTACAACAACTCGTTGCCCACGAAATGCAAAGGGGCTGAATTAGTGCAAAAGTTCGTGCCACAAAGTCGCGTAGGAATTTTTCGCAACGAACGCTCCCGATCCACCCCATTGGACCCTAAACTGACATTTTGGTGCATTTCTTACAATTTGGCTGCATTTGGGACAGTTCGGTTGCCTTATGGAACTCGGTGCAAAATGGGCCGAACTAGTGCAAAAGTTCGTGCCATGAAGTCGCGTCGGAATTTTTCGCAACAAATGCATCCGATCCACCCCATTGGACCCTATACTGACATTTTGGTGCGTTTCGTACTATTTGGGTGCATTTGGGACCGTTTGGTTGCCTTACGAAACTCGGTGCAAAGCGGGCCGAACTAGTGCAAAAGTTTGTGCCACGAAGTCACGTCAGAATTTTTAAGAACCAACGCACCCGATCCACCCCATTGGACCCTAAACTGACATTTTGGTGCGTTTCATACTATTTGGGTGCATTTGGGACCGTTTGGTTGCCTTACGAAACTCGGTGCAAAGTGGGGCGAACTAGTGAAAAAGTTCGTGCCACGAAGTCGTGTCGAAATATTTCACAACGAACACACCCGATCCACCCCATTGGACCCTAAACTAATGTTTTGGTGCGTTTCGTACTATTTGGGTGCATTTGGGACCGTTCGGTTGCCTTACGGAACTCGGAGCAAAACGGGCCGAACTAGTGCAAAAGTTCGTGCCACGAAGACGCGTCTGAATTTTTCGCAACGAACGCACACGATCCACCTTATAGGACACTGAACTGATGTTTTAGTGCGTTCCTTAATATTTGGGTGCATTTGAGACCGTTTGGTTGCCTTACGGAACTTGGTGCAAAATGGGCCGAACGAACTAGTGCAAAAGTTCGTGCCACGAAGTAGCATCGGAATTTTTCGTGATGAAGGCACCCAATCCACCCCATTGCACCCTAAACTGATGTTTTGGTGCGTTTCGTACTATTTAGGTGCATTTGGGACCGTTTGGTTGCCTTACGAAACTCGGTGCAAAGCGGGCCGAACTAGTGCAAAAGTTCGTGCCACGAAGTCGCGTCGGTATTTTTCGCAACGAACACACCCGATCCCCCCATTAGACCCTAAACTAATGTTTTGGTGCATTTCGTACTATTAGGGTGCATTTGGGACCGTTCGGTTGCCTTACGGAACTCGGTGCAAAACGGGCCAAACTAGTACAAAAGTTCGTGCCACGAAGTCGCGTCGGAAATTTTCGCAACAAACGCACACGATCCACCTTATAGGACCGTAAACTGTTGTTTTGGTGCGTTCCGTACTATATGGGTGCATTTGAGACCGTTTGGTTGCCTTACGGAACTTGGTGCAAAATGGGCCGAACTAGTGCCAAAGTTCGTGCCACAAAGTCGCATCGGAATTTTTCGCGACAAAGGCACCCGATCCACCCCAATGGACCCTAAACTGACGTTTTGGTGTATTTCTTACTATTTGGGTGCATTAGGGACCGTTCGGTTGCCTTACGGAACTCGGAGTAAAACGGGCCGAACTACTGCAAAAGTTTGTGCCACGAAGACGCGTCTGAATTTTTCGCAACGAACGCACACGATCCACCTTATAGGACACTAAACTGATGTTTTATTGCGTTCCTTACTATTTGGGTGCATTTGAGACCGTTTGGTTGCATTACGGAACTTGGTGCAAAATGGGCCGAACTAGTGCAAAAGTTCGTACCACGAAGTCGCATCGGAATTTTTCGCGATGAAGGCACCCGATCCACCTCATTGGACCCTAAACTGACATTTTGGTGCGTTTCGTACTATGTGGGTGCATTTGGAACCGTTTGGTTGCCTTACGAAACTCGGTGAAAAGAGGGCCGAACCAGTGCAAAAGTTCGTGCCACGAAGTCGCGTCAGAATTTTTCGCAACGAACGCACACGATCCACCTTTTAGGACCCTAAACTGATGTTTTAGTGCGTTCTGTACTATTTGGGTGCATTTGAGACCGTTTGTTTGCCTTACGGAACTTCGTGCAAAGCGGGCCGAACTAGTGCAAAAGATCGTGCCACGAAGTCGCGTCGGAATTTTTCATAACGAACGCACATGATCCACTTTATAGGACCCTAAACTGATGTTTTAGTGTGTTCCATACTATTTGGGTGCATTTGAGACCGTTTGGTTGCCTTACGGAACTTGGTGCCAAACAGGCCGAACTAGTGCAAAAGTTCGTGCCACGAAGTCGTGTCGGAATTTTTCGCAACGAACGCACACGAGCCACCTTATAGGACCCCAAACTAATGTTTTAGTCCATTCCGTACTTTTTGGGTGCATTTGAGACCGTTTGGTTGCCTTACGGAACTTGATGCAAAACGGGCCGAACTAGTGCAAAAGTTCGTGCCATGAAGTCGCATCGGAATTTTTCGCGACGAAGGCACCAGATCCACCCCATTGGACCCTAAACTAATGTTTTGGTGTGTTTCATACTATTTTGGTGCATTTGGGACCGTTTCGTTGCCTTACGAAACTCGTTGCAAAGCGGGCCGAACTAGTGTAAAAGTTCGTGCCACAAAGTCGCGTAGGAATTTTTCACAATGAACGCTCCCGATCCACCCCATTGGACCCTAAACTGACATTTTGGTGCATTTCGTACTATTTGGGTGCATTTGGGACCGTTCGGTTGCCTTACGGAACTCGGTGGAAAATGGGCCGAACTAGTGCAAAAGTTCGTGCCATGAAGTCGCGTCCGAATTTTTCGCAACAAATGCATCCGATCCACCACATTGGACCCTATACTGACGTTTTGGTGCGTTTCGTACTATTTTGGTGCATTTGGGACCGTTTGGTTGCCTTACGAAACTCGGTGCAAAGCGGGCTGAACAAGTGCAAAAGTTTGTGCCACGAAGTCACGTCAGAATTTTACAGAACCAACGCACCCAATCCACCCCATTGGACCCTAAACTGACATTTTGGTGCGTTTCGTACTATTTGGGTGCATTTGGGACCGTTTGGTTGCCTTACGAAACTCGGTGCAAAGCGGGGCGAACTAGTGAAAAAGTTCGTGCACGAAGTCGCGTCGAAATTTTTCACAACGAACACACCCGATCCACCCCATTGGACCCTAAACTGATGTTTTGGTGCGTTTCGTACTATTTGGGTGCATTTGGGACCGTTTGGTTGCCTTACGGAACTCGGAGCAAAATGGGCCGAACTAGTGCAAAAGTTCGTGCCATGAAGACGCGTCAGAATTTTTTGCAACGAACGCACACGATCCACCTTATAGGACACCAAACTGATGTTTTAGTGCGTTCCATACTATTTGGGTGCATTTGGGACCGTTCGGTTGCCTTACGGAACTCGGTGCAAAACGGGCCGAACTAGTGGAAAAGTTCGTGCCACGAAGTCACATCGGAAATTTTCACAACGAACGCACACGATCCACCTTATAGGACCGTAAACTGATGTTTTGGTGCGTTCCGTACTATATGGGTGCATTTGAGACCGTTTGGTTGCCTTACGGAACTTGGTGCAAAATTGGCCGAACTAGTGCAAAAGTTCGTGCCACGAAGTCGCATCGGAATTTTTCGCGACGAAGGCACCCGATCCACCCCATTGGACCCTAAACTGACGTTTTGGTGCGTTTCGTACTATTTGGGTGCATTTGGGACCGTTTGGTTGCCTTACGAAACTCGGTGCAAAGCGGGCCGAACTAGTGCAAAAGTTTGTGCCACGAAGTCACGTCAGAATTTTTTAGAACCAACGCACCCGATCCACCCCATTGAACCCTAAACTGACATTTTGGTGCGTTTCATACTATTTGGGTGCATTTGGGACCGTTTTGTTGCCTTATGAAACTCGGTGCAAAGCGGGGCGAACTAGTGAAAAAGTTCGTGCCACGAAGTTGCGTCGGAATTTTTCGCAACGAATGCACACGAGCCACCGTATAGGACCCTAAACTGATGTTTTAGTGCATTCCGTACTATTTGGGTGCATTTGAGACCGTTTGGTTGCCTTACGGAACTTGGTGCAAAACGGGCCGAACTAGTGCAAAAGTTCGTGCCACGAAGTCGCATCGGAATTTTTCGCGACGAAGGAACTCGATCCACCCCATTGGACCCTAAACTGATGTTTTAGTGCGTTTCATACTATTTTGGTGCATTTGGGACTGTTTCGTTGCCTTACGAAACTCGGTGCAAAGCGGGCCGAACTAGTGCAAAAGTTCGTGCCACAAAGTCGAGAAGGAATTTTTCGCAACGAACGCACCCGATCCACCCCATTGGACCCTAAACTGCATTTTGGTGCATTTCATACTATTTGGGTGCATTTGGGACCGTTCGGTTGCCTTACGGAACTCGGTGCAAAATGGGCTGAACTAGTGCAAAAGTTCGTGCCATGAAGTCGCGTCGGAATTTTTCGCAACGATTGCGTCCGATCCACCCCATTGGACCCTAAACTGATGTTTTGGTGCGTTTCGTACTATTTGGGTGCATTTGGGACCGTTTGGTTGCCTTACGAAACTCGGTGCAAAGCAGGCCGAACTAGTGCAAAAGTTTGTGCCACGAAGTCACGTCAGAATTTTTCAGAACCAACGCACCCGATCCACCCCATTGGACCCTAAACTGACGTTTTGGTGCGTTTCATACTATTTGGGTCCATTTGGGACCGTTTGGTTGCCTTAGGAAACTCGGTGCAAAGCGGGCCGAACTAGTGCAAAAGTTCGTGCCACGAAGTCGAGTCGGAATTTTTCGCAACGAACACACCCGATCCACCCCATTGAACCCTAAACTGATGTTTTGGTGCGTTTCGTACTATTTGGGTGCATTTGAGACCGTTCGGTTGCATTACGGGACTCGGTGCAAAACGGGCCGAACTAGTGCAAAAGTTCGTGCCACAAAGTCCTGTCGGAATTTTTCGCAACGAACGCACACGATCCACCTTATAGGACCCCAAACTGATGTTTTGTTGTGTTCCGTACTATTTGGGTGCATTTGAGACCGTTTGGTTGCCTTACAGAACTTGGTGCAAAACGGGCCGAACTAGTGCAAAAGTTCGTGCCACGAAGTCGCGTCGGAATTTTTTGCAACAAATGCACACGATCCACCTTATAGGACCCTAAACTGATGTTCTATTGCGTTCTTTACTATTTGGGTGCGTTTGAGGCCATTTGGTTGCCTTACGGAACTTGGTGCAAAATGGGCCGAACTAGTGCAAAAGTTCGTGCCACGAAGTCGCATCGGTATTTTTTGCGACGAAGGCACCCGATCCACCCCATTGGACCCTAAACTGACGTTTTGGTATATTTCTTACTATTTGGGTGCATTTGAGACCGTTTGGTTGCCTTACGGAACTCGGTGCAAAGCGGGCCGAACTAGTGCAAAAGTTCGTGCCACAAAGTCGAGTCGGAATTTTTCGCAACGAACACACCCGATCCACCCCATTAGACCCTAAACTAACGTTTTAGTGTGTTTCGTACTATTTGGGTGCATTTGAGACCGTTCAGTTGCATTACGGGACTCGGTGCAATACGGGCCAAACTAGTGCAAAAGTTCGTGCCACAAAGTCCTGTCGGAATTTTTCGCAACGAATGCACACGATCCACCTTATAGGACCCCAAACTGATGTTTTAGTGTGTTCCGTACTATTTGGGTGCATTTGAGACCGAACTTGGTGCAAAACGGGCCGAACTAGTGCAAAAGTTCGTGCCACGAAGTCGCGTCGGAATTTTTTGCAACAAATGCACACGATCCACCTTATAGGACCATAAACTGATGTTTTATTGCATTCTTTACTATTTGGGTGCATTTGAGGCCGTTTGGTTGCCTTACGGAACTTGGTGCAAAACGGGCCGAACTAGTGCAAAAGTTCGTGCCACGAATTCGCGCCGGAATTTTTCGCAACGAACGCACATGATCCACTTTATAGGACCCAAAACTTATGTTTTAGTGTGTTCCTTACTATTTGGGTGCATTTGAGACCGTTTGGTTGCCTTACGGAACTTGGTGCCAAACGGGCCGAACTAGTGCAAAAGTTCGTGCCACGAAGTTGCGTCGGAATTTTTCACAACGAACGCACACGATCCACCTTACAGGACCCTAAACTGATGTTTTAGTGCATTCCGTACTATTTCGGTGCATTTGAGACCGTTTGGTTGCCTTACGGAACTTGGTGCAAAACGGGTCGAACTAGTGTAAAAGTTCGTGCCACGAATTCGCATCGGAATTTTTCACGACAATGGCACCCGATACACCCCATTGGACCCTAAACTGATGTTTTGGTGCGTTTCGTACTATTTGGTGCATTTGGTACTGTTCGGTTGCCTTACGGAACTCGGTGCAAAACAGGCCGAACTAGTGCAAAAGTTCGTGCCACGAAGTGGCGTCGGAATTTTTCGCAACGAACGCATAAGATCCACCTTATAGGACACTAAACTGATATTTTAATGTGTTCCTTACTATTTGGGTGCATTTGAGACCGTTTGGTTGCCTTACGGAACTTGGTTCAAAATGGGCCGAACTAGTGCAAAAGTTCGTGCCACGAAGTCGCATCGGAATTTTTCGCGACGAAGGCACCCGATCCACCCCATTGGACCCTAAACTGAAGTTTTGGTGTGTTTCATACTATTTTGGTGCATTTGGGACCATTTCGTTGGCTTACGAAACTCTGTGCAAAGCGAGCCGAACTTGTGCAAAAGTTCGTGCCATAAAGTCGCGTAGGAATTTTTCGCAACGAACGCATCCGATCCACCCCATTGGACCCTAAACTGGCATTTTGGTGCATTTCGTACTATTTGGGTGCATTTGGAACCGTTCGGTTGCCTTACGGAACTCGGTGCAAAATGGGCCGAACTAGTGCAAAAGTTCGTGCCTTGAAGTCGCGTCGGAATTTTTCGCAACGAATGCATCCGATCCACCCCATTGGACCCTAAACTGACGTTTTGGTGTGTTTCGTACTATTTGGGGGCATTTGGGACCGTTTGGTTGCCTTACAAAACTCGGTGCAAAGCGGGCCAAACTAGTGCAAAAGTTCGTGCCACGAAGTCGCGCCGGAATTTTTCGCAACGAACGCACACGATCCACTTTATAGGACCAAAAACTTATGTTTTAGTGTGTTCCTTACTATTTGGGTGCATTTGAGACCGTTTGGTTGCCTTACGGAACTTGGTGCCAAATGGGCCGAACTAGTGCAAAAGTTCGTGCCACGAAGTCGCGTCGGAATTTTTCGCAACGAACGCACACGATCCACCTTACAGGACCCTAAACTGATGTTTTAGTGCATTCTGTACTATTTCGGTGCATTTGAGACCGTTTGGTTGCCTTACGGAAATTGGTGCAAAACGGGCCGAACTAGTGCAAAAGTTCGTGCCACGAATTCGCATCGGAATTTTTCGCGATAATGGCACCCGATACACCCCATTGGACCCTAAACTGATGTTTTGGTGCGTTTCGTACTATATGGTGCATTTGGTACTGTTCGGTTGCCTTACGGAACTCGGTGCAAAACAGGCCAAAATAGTGCAAAAGTTCGTGCCACGAAGTCGCGTCGGAATTTTTCGCAACGAACGCACAAGATCCACCTTATAGGACACTAAACTGACATTTTAATGTGTTCCTTACTATTTGGGTGCATTTGAGACCGTTTGGTTGCCTTACGGAACTTGGTGCAAAATGGGCCGAACAAGTGCAAAAGTTCGTGCCACGAAGTCGCATCGGAATTTTTCGCGACAAAGGCTCCCTATCCACCCCATTGGACCCTAAACTGAAGTTTTGGTGCGTTTCATACTATTTTGGTGCATTTGGGACCGTTTCGTTGCCTTACAAAACTCGGTGCAAAGCGGGCCGAACTAGTGCAAAAGTTCGTGCCACAAAGTCGCGTAAGAATTTTTCGCAACGAACGCACCCGATCCACCCCATTGGACCCTAAACTGGCATTTTGGTGCATTTCGTACTATTTGGGTGCATTTGGGACCGTTCGGTTGCCTTACGGAACTCGGTGCAAAATGGGCCGAACTAGTGCAAAAGTTCGTGCCTTGAAGTCGCGTCGGAATTTTTTGCAACAAATGCATCCGATCCACCCCATTGGACCCTAAACTGACGTTTTGGTGCGTTTCGTACTATTTGGGGGCCTTTGGTACCGTTTGGTTGCCTTACGAAACTCGGTGCTAAGCGGGCCGAACTAGTGCAAAAGTTTGTGCCACGAAGTCACGTCAGAATTTTTAAGAACAAACTCACCCGATCCACCCCATTGGACCCTAAACTGACATTTTGGTGCGTTTCATACTATTTGGGTGCATTTCGGACCGTTTGGTTGCCTTAGGAAACTCGGTGCAAAGCGGGCCGAACTAGTGCAAAAGTTCGTGCCACGAAGTCGCGTCGAAATTTTTCACAACGAACACACCCGATCCACCCCATTGAACCCTAAACTAATGTTTTGGTGCGTTTCGTACTATTTGGGTGCATTTGGGACCGTTCGGTTGCCTTACGGAACTCGGTGCAAAAAGGGCCGAACTAGTGCAAAAGTTCATGCCACGAAGACGCGTCTGAATTTTTCGCAACGAACGCACACGATCCACCTTATAGGACACTAAACTGATGTTTTATTGCATTCCTTCCTATTTGGGTGCATTTGAGACCGTTTGGTTGCCTTACGAAACTTGGTGCAAAATGGGCCGAACTAGTGCAAAAGTTCGTGCCACGAAGTCGCATTGGAATTTTTCACGACGAAGGCACCTGATCCACCCCATTGGACCCTAAACTGACATTTTGGTGTATTTCTTACTATTTGGGTACATTTGAGACCGTTTGGTTGCCTTACGGAACTCGGTGCAAAGCGGGCCGAACTAGTGCAAAAGTTTGGGCCACGAAGTCACGTCGGAATTTTTCGCAACGTACACACCCGATCCACCCCATTAGAACCTAAACTAATGTTTTGGTGCGTTTCATACTATTTGGGTGCATTTGGGACCGTTCGGTTACCTTACGGAACACGGTGCAAAACGGACCGAACTTTTGCAAAAGTTTGTGCCACGAAGTCACATCAGAATTTTTCAGAACAAACACACCCGATCCACCCCATTGGACCCTAAACTGATGTTTTAGTGCATTCCGTACTATTTGGGTGCATTTGAGACCGTTTGGTTGCCTTACGGAACTTGGTGCAAAACTGGCCGAACTAGTGCAAAAGTTCGTGCCACGAAGTCGCGTCCGAATTTTTCACAACGAATGCACACGATCCACTTTATAGGACCCTAAACTGATGTTTTAGTGTGTTCCGTACTATTAGGGTGCATTTGAGACCGTTTGGTTGCCTTACGGAACTTGGTGCAAAACGGGCCGAACTAGTGCAAAAGTTCGTGCCACGAAGTCGCATTGGAATTTTTCACAACGAACGCACACGATCCACTTTAAAGGACCCTAAACTAATGTTTTAGTGTGTTCCGTACTATTTGGGTGTATTTGAGACCGTTTGGTTGCCTTACGGAACTTGGTGCAAAACGGGCCGAACTAGTGCAAAAGTTCGTGCCACGAAGACGCGTCTGAATTTTTCGCAACGAACGCACACGATCCACCTTATAGGACACTAAACTGATGTTTTATTGCGTTCCTTACTATTTGGGTGCATTTGAGACCGTTTGGTTGCCTTACGGAACTTGGTGCAAAATGGGCCGAACTAGTGCAAAAGTTCGTGCCACGAAGTCGCATCGGTATTTTTTGTGACGAAGGCACCCGATCCACCCCATTGGACCCTAAACTGACGTTTTGGTGTATTTCTTACTATTTGGGTGCATTTGAGACTGTTTGGTTGCCTTACGGAACTCGGTGCAAAGCGGGCCGAACTAGTGCAAAAGTTCGTGCCATGAAGTCGCGTCGGAATTTTTCGCAACGAACACACCCGATCCACCACATTAGACCCTAAACTAACGTTTTGGTGCGTTTCGTACTATTTGGGTGCATTTGGGACCGTTCGGTTGCCTTACGGAACTCGGTGCAAAACGGGCCGAACTAGTGCAAAAGTTCGTGCCACGAAGTCGCGTCGGAATTTTTCGCAACGAACGCACACGATCCACCTTATAGGACTGTAAACTAATGTTTTGGTGTGTTCTGTACTATTTGTGTGCATTTGAGACCGTTTGGTTGCCTTATGGAACTTGGTGCAAAACGGGCCGAACTAGTGCAAAAGTTCGTGCCACGAAGTCACATCGGAATTTTTTGCAACAAATGAACACAATCCAACTTATAGGATCCTAAACTGATGTTTTAGTGCGTTCCGTACTATTTGGGTGCATTTGAGACCGTTTGGTTGCCTTACGGAACTTGGTGCAAAACGGGCCGAACTAGTGCAAAAGTTTGTGCCACGAAGTCGCGTCGGATTTCGCAACGAACGCACAAGATCCACTTTATAGGACCCTAAACTGATGTTTTAGTGCATTCCGTAATTTGGGTGCATTTGAGACCGTTTGGTTGCCTTACAGAACTTGGTGCAAAACGGGCCGAACTAGTGCAAAAGTTCGTGCCACGAAGTCGCCTCGGATTTTTTCGCGACGAAGGCACCCGATCCACCCCATTGGACCCTAAACTAATGTTTTGGTGCGCTTCATACTTTTTTGGTCATTTGGGATCGTTTCGTTGCCTTACGAAACTCGGTGCAAAGCGGGTCGAACTAGTGCAAAAGTTCGTGCCATGAAGTCGCGTAGGAATTTTTCGCAACGAACGCATCCGATCCACCCCATTGGACCCTAAACTGACGTTTTGGTGCGTTTCGTACTATTTGGGTGCATTTGGGACCGTTTGGTTGCCTTACGAAACTCGGTGCAAAGCGGGCCGAACTAGTGCAAAAGTTTGTGCCACGAAGTCACGTCAGAATTTTTCAGAACGAACACACCCGATCCACCCCATTGGACCCTAAATTGACATTTTGGTGCGTTTCATACTATTTCGGTGCATTTGTGACCGTTTGGTTGCCTTACGAAACTCGGTGCAAAGCGGGCCGAACTAGTGAAAAAGTTCGTGCCATGAAGTCGCGTCGAAATTTTTCATAGAGAACACACCCGATCCACCCCATTGGACCCTAAACTGATGTTTTGGTGTGTTTCGTACTATTTGGGTGCATTTGGGACCGTTCGGTTGCCTTACGGAACTCGGTGCAAAACGGGCCGAACTAGTGCAAAAGTTCGTGCCACGAAGACGCGTCTGAATTTTTTGCAACAAATGCACACGATCCACCTTATAGGACACTAAACTGATGTTTTAGTGCGTTCCTTACTATTTGGTTGCATTTGAGACCGTTTGGTTGCCTTACGGAACTTGGTGCCAAACGGGCCGAACTAGTGCAAAAGTTCGTGCCACGAAGTCGCGTCGGAATTTTTCGCAACGAACGCACACGATCCACCTTACAGGACCCTAAACTGATGTTTTAGTGCATTCCGTACTATTTGGGTGCATTTGAGACCATTTGGTTGCCTTACGGAACTTGGTGCAAAACGGGCCGAACTAGTGCAAAACTTCGTGCCACGAAGTCGCCTCGGAATTTTTCGCAACGAAAGCACACGATCCACCTTATAGGACCCCAAACTGATGTTTTAGTGTGTTCCATACTATTTGGGTGCACTTGAGACCGTTTGGTTGCCTTACAGAACTTGGTGCAAAACGGGCCGAACTAGTGCAAAAGTTCGTGCCACGAAGTCACGTCGGAATTTTTTGCAACAAATGCGAACGATCCACCTGATAGGACCCTAAACTGATGTTTTATTGTGTTCTGTACTATTTGGGTGCATTTGAGACCGTTTGGTTGCCTTACGGAACTTGGTGCAAAACGGGCCGAACTAGTGCAAAAGTTCGTGCCACGAAGTTGCGCCGGAATTTTTCGCAACGAACGCACACGATCCACTTTATAGGACCCAAAACTTATGTTTTAGTGTGTTCCTTACTATTTGGGTGCATTTGAGACCGTTTGGTTGCCTTACTGAACTTGGTGCCAAACGGGCCGAACTAGTGCAAAAGTTCGTGCCACGAAGTCGCGTCGGAATTTTTCGCAACGAATGCACACGATCCACCTTACAGGACCCTAAACTCATGTTTTAGTGCATTCTGTACTATTTCGGTGCATTTGAGACCGTTTGGTTGCCTTACGGAACTTGGTGCAAAGCGGGCCGAACTAGTGCAAAAGTTCGTGCCACGAATTCGCATCGGAATTTTTCGCGACAATGGCACTCGATACACCCCATTGGACCCTAAACTGATGTTTTGGTGCGTTTCGTACTATTTGGTGCATTTGGTACTGTTCGGTTGCCTTACGGAACTCGGTGCAAAACAGGCCAAAACAGTGCAAAAGTTCGTGCCACGAAGTCGCGTCGGAATTTTTCTCAACGAACGCACAAGATCCACCTTATAGGACACTAAACTGACATTTTAATGTGTTCCTTACTATTTGGGTGCATTTGAGACCGTATGGTTGCCTTACGGAACTTGGAGCAAAATGGGACGAACAAGTGCAAAAGTTCGTGCCACGAAGTCGCATCGGAATTTTTCGCGACAAAGGCACCCTATCCACCCCATTGGACCCTAAACTGAAGTTTTGGTGCGTTTCATACTATTTTGGTGCATTTGGGACCGTTTCGTTGCCTTACGAAACTCGGTGCAAAGCGGGCCGAACTAGTGCAAAAGTTCGTGCCACAAAGTTGCGTAGGAATTTTTCGCAACGAACGCACCCGATCCACCCCATTGGACCCTAAACTGGCATTTTGGTGCATTTCGTACTATTTGGGTGCATTTGGGACCGTTCGGTTGCCTTACGGAACTCGGTGCAAAATGGGCCGAACTAGTGCAAAATTTCGTGCCTTGAAGTCGCGTCGGAATTTTTTGCAACGAATGCATCCGATCCACCCCATTGGACCCTAAACTGACATTTTGGTGCGTTTCGTACTATTTGGGGGCCTTTGGGACCGTTTGGTTGCCTTACGAAACTCGGTGCTAAGCGGGCCGAACTAGTGCAAAAGTTTGTGCCACGAAGTCACGTCAGAATTTTTAAGAACGAACTCACCCGATCCACCCCATTGGACCCTAAACTGACATTTTGGTGCGTTTCATACTATTTGGGTGCATTTCGGACCGTTTGGTTGCCTTAGGAAACTCGGTGCAAAGCGGGCCGAACTAGTGCAAAAGTTCGTGCCACGAAGTCGCGTCGAAATTTTTCACAACGAACACACCCGATCCAACCCATTGAACCCTAAACTGATGTTTTGGTGCGTTTCGTACTATTTGGGTGCATTTGGGACCGTTCGGTTGCCTTACGGAACTCGGTGCAAAAAGGGCCGAACTAGTGCAAAAGTTCGTGCCACGAAGACGCGTCTGAATTTTTCGCAACGAACGCACACGATCCACCTTATAGGACACTAAACTGATGTTTTAGTGCATTCCTTACTATTTTGGGTGCATTTGAGACCGTTTGGTTGCCTTACGGAACTTGGTGCAAAACGGGCCGAACTAGTGCAAAAGTTTGTGCCAGGAAGTCGCGTCGGAAGTTTTTGCAACAAATGCACACGATCCACCTTATAGGACCCTAAACTGATGTTTTATTGCGTTCTGTACTATTTGGGTGCATTTGAGACCGTTTGGTTGCCTTACGGAACTTGGTGCAAAACGGGCCGAACTAGTGCAAAAGTTCGTGCCACGAAGTCGCGCCGGAATTTTTCGCAACGAACGCACACGATCCACTTTATAGGACCCAAAACTTATGTTTTAGTGTGTTTCTTACTATTTGGGTGCATTTGAGACCGTTTGGTTGCCTTACGGAACTTGGTGCCAAATGGGCCGAACTGGTGCAAAAGTTCGTGCCACGAAGTCGCGTCGGAATTTTTCGCAACGAACGCACACGATCCACCTTACAGGACCCTAAACTGATGTTTTGGTGCGTTTCGTACTATTTGGTGCATTTGGTACTGTTCGGTTGCCTTACGGAACTCGGTGCAAAACAGGCCAAAATAGTGCAAAAGTTCGTGCCACGAAGTCGCGTCGGAATTTTTCTCAACGAACGCACAAGATCCACCTTATAGGACACTAAACTGACATTTTAATGTGTTCCTTACTATTTGAGTGCATTTGAGACCGTTTGGTTGCCTTACGGAACTTGGTGCAAAATGGGCCGAACAAGTGCAAAAGTTCGTGCCACGAAGTCGCATCGGAATTTTTCGCGACAAAGGCACCCTATCCACCCCATTGGACCCTAAACTGAAGTTTTGGTGCGTTTCATACTATTTTGGTGCATTTGGGACCGTTTCGTTGCCTTACGAAACTCGGTGCAAAGCGGGCCGAACTAGTGCAAAAGTTCGTGCCACAAAGTTGCGTAGGAATTTTTCGCAACGAACGCACCCGATCCACCCCATTGGACCCTAAACTGGCATTTTGGTGCATTTCGTACTATTTGGGTGCATTTGGGACCGTTCGGTTGCCTTACGGAACTCGGTGCAAATTGGGCCGAACTAGTGCAAAATTTCGTGCCTTGAAGTCGCGTCGGAATTTTTTGCAACGAATGCATCCGATCCACCCCATTGGACCCTAAACTGACATTTTGGTGCGTTTCGTACTATTTGGGGGCCTTTGGGACCGTTTGGTTGCCTTACGAAACTCGGTGCTAAGCGGGCCGAACTAGTGCAAAAGTTTGTGCCACGAAGTCACGTCAGAATTTTTAAGAACGAACTCACCCGATCCACCCCATTGGACCCTAAACTGACATTTTGGTGCGTTTCATACTATTTGGGTGCATTTCGGACCGTTTGGTTGCCTTAGGAAACTCGGTGCAAAGCGGGCCGAACTAGTGCAAAAGTTCGTGCCACGAAGTCGCGTCGAAATTTTTCACAACGAACACACCCGATCCAACCCATTGAACCCTAAACTGATGTTTTGGTGCGTTTCGTACTATTTGGGTGCATTTGGGACCGTTCGGTTGCCTTACGGAACTCGGTGCAAAAAGGGCCGAACTAGTGCAAAAGTTCGTGCCACGAAGACGCGTCTGAATTTTTCGCAACGAACGCACACGATCCACCTTGTAGGACACTAAACTGATGTTTTAGTGCGTTCCTTACTATTTTGGGTGCATTTGAGACCGTTTGGTTGCCTTACGGAACTTGGTGCAAAACGGGCCGAACTAGTGCAAAAGTTCGTGCCACGAAGTCGCGTCGGAAGTTTTTGCAACAAATGCACACGATCCACCTTATAGGACCCTAAACTGATGTTTTATTGCGTTCTGTACTATTTGGGTGCATTTGAGACCGTTTGGTTGCCTTACGGAACTTGGTGCAAAACGGGCCGAACTAGTGCAAAAGTTCGTGCCACGAAGTCGTGCCGGAATTTTTCGCAACGAACGCACACGATCCACTTTATAGGACCCAAAACTTATGTTTTAGTGTGTTCCTTACTATTTGGGTGCATTTGAGACCGTTTGGTTGCCTTACGGAACTTGGTGCCAAATGGGCCGAACTAGTGCAAAAGTTCGTGCCACGAAGTCGCGTCCGAATTTTTCGCAATGAACGCACACGATCCACCTTACAGGACCCTAAACTGATGTTTTAGTGCATTCCGTACTATTTCGGTGCATTTGAGACCGTTTGGTTGCCTTACGGAACTTGGTGCAAAACGGGCCGAACTAGTGCAAAAGTTCGTGCCACGAATTCGCATCGGAATTTTTCGCAACGAACGCACACGATCCACCTTATAGGACCCCAAACTGATGTTTTAGTGTGTTCCATACTATTTGGTTGCATTTGAGACCGTTTGGTTGCCTTACAGAACTTGGTGCAAAACGGGCCGAACTAGTGCAAAAGTTTGTGCCACGAAGTCACGTCGGAATTTTTTGCAACAAATGCACACGATCCACCTTATAGGACCCTAAACTGATGTTTTATTGCGTTCTGTACTATTTGGGTGCATTTGAGACCGTTTGGTTGCCTTACGGAACTTGGTGCAAAACGGGCCGAACTAGTGCAAAAGTTCGTGCCAGGAAGTCGCGCCGGAATTTTTCGCAACGAACGCACACGATCCACTTTATAGGACCCAAAACTTATGTTTTAGTGTGTTCCTTACTATTTGGGTGCATTTGAGACCGTTTGGTTGCCTTACTGAACTTGGTGCCAAACGGGCCGAACTAGTGCAAAAGTTCGTGCCACGAAGTCGCGTCGGAATTTTTCGCAACGAACGCACACGATCCACCTTACAGGACCCTAAACTGATGTTTTAGTGCATTCTGTACTATTTCGGTGCATTTGAGACCGTTTGGTTGCCTTACGGAACTTGGTGCAAAACGGGCCGAACTAGTGCAAAAGTTCGTGCCACGAATTCGCATCGGAATTTTTCGCGACAATGGCACCCGATACACCCCATTGGACCCTAAACTGATGTTTTGGTGCGTTTCGTACTATTTGGTGCATTTGGTACTGTTCGGTTGCCTTACGGAACTCGGTGCAAAACAGGCCAAAATAGTGCAAAAGTTCGTGCCACGAAGTCGCGTCGGAATTTTTCGCAACGAACGCACAAGATCCACCTTATAGGACACTAAACTGACATTTTAATGTGTTCCTTACTATTTGGGTGCATTTGAGACCATTTGGTTGCCTTACGGAACTTGGTGCAAAATGGGCCGAACAAGTGCAAAAGTTCGTGCCACGAAGTCGCATCGGAATTTTTCGCGACAAAGGCACCCTATCCACCCCATTGGACCCTAAACTGAAGTTTTGGTGCGTATCATACTATTTTGGTGCATTTGGGACCGTTTCGTTGCCTTACAAAACTCGGTGCAAAGCGGGCCGAACTAGTGCAAAAGTTCGTGCCACAAAGTCGCGTAGGAATTTTTCGCAACGAACGCACCCGATCCACCCCATTGGACCCTAAACTGGCATTTTGGTGCATTTCGTACTATTTGGGTGCATTTGGGACCGTTCGGTTGCCTTACGGAACTCGGTGCAAAATGGGCCGAACTAGTGCAAAAGTTCGTGCCTTGAAGTCGCGTCGGAATTTTTTGCAACGAATGCATCCGATCCACCCCATTGGACCGTAAACTGACGTTTTGGTGTGTTTCATACTATTTGGGGGCCTTTGGGACTGTTTGGTTGCCTTACGAAACTCGGTGCTAAGCGGGCCGAACTAGTGCAAAAGTTTGTGCCACGAAGTCACGTCAGAATTTTTAAGAACGAACTCACCCGATCGACCCCATTGGACCCTAAACTGACATTTTGGTGCGTTTCATACTATTTGGGTGCATTTCGGACCGTTTGGTTGCCTTAGGAAACTCGGTGCAAAGCGGGCCGAACTAGTGCAAAAGTTCGTGCCACGAAGTCGCGTCGAAATTTTTCACAACAAACACAACCGATCCACCCCATTGAACCCTAAACTGATGTTTTGGTGCGTTTCGTACTATTTGGGTGCATTTGGGACCGTTCGGTTGCCTTACGGAACTCGGTGCAAAAAGGGCCGAACTAGTGCAAAAGTTCGTGCCACGAAGACGCGTCTGAATTTTTCGCAACGAACGCACACGATCCACCTTATAGGACACTAAACTGATGTTTTATTGCATTCATTACTATTTGGGTGCATTTGAGACCGTTTGGTTGCCTTACGGAACTTGGTGCAAAATGGGCCGAACTAGTGCAAAAGTTCGTGCCACGAAGTCGCATTGGAATTTTTCACGACGAAGGCACCCGATCCACCCCATTGGACCCTAAACTGACATTTTGGTGTATTTCTTACTATTTGGGTACATTTGAGATCGTTTGGTTGCCTTACGGAACTCGGTGCAAAGCGGGCCGAACTAGTGCAAAAGTTTGGGCCACGAAGTCACGTCGGAATTTTTCGCAACGAACACACCCGATCCACCCCATTAGAACCTAAACTAATGTTTTGGTGCGTTTCGTACTATTTGGGTGCATTTGGGACCGTTCGGTTACCTTACGGAACTCGCTGCAAAACGGACCGAACTTTTGCAAAAGTTTGTGCCACGAAGTCACGTCAGAATTTTTCAGAACGAACGCACCCGATCCATCCCATTGGACCCAAAACTGATGTTTTGGTGCGTTTCATAATATTTGTGTGCATTTGGGACCGTTTGGTAGCCTTACGAAACTCGGTGCAAAGCGGGCCGAACTAGTGCAAAAGTTCGTGCCACGAAGTCGCGTCGGAATTCTTCGCAGCGAACACACCCGATCCACCCCATTAGACCCTAAACTAACATTTTGGTGCGTTTCGTACTATTTGGGTGCATTTGGGACGTTCGGTTGCCTTACGGAACTCGGTGCAAAATGGGCCGAACTAGTGCAAAAGTTTGTGCCACGAAGTCACGTCAGAATTTTTCAGAACGAACGCACCCGATCCACCCCATTGGACCCTAAACTGATGTTTTAGTGCATTCCATACTATTTGGGTGCATTTGAGACTGTTTGGTTGCCTTACGGAACTTGGTGCAAAACGGGCCGAACTAGTGCAAAAGTTCGTGCCACGAAGTCGCGTCCGAATTTTTCACAACGAATGCACACGATCCACTTTATAGGACCCTAAACTGATGTTTTAGTGTGTTCCGTACTATTAGGGTGCATTTGAGACCGTTTGGTTGCCTTACGGAACTTGGTGCAAAACGGGCCGAACTAGTGCAAAAGTTCGTGCCACGAAGTCGCATCGGAATTTTTCACAACGAACGCACACGATCCACTTTATAGGACCCTAAACTAATGTTTTAGTGTGTTCCGTACTATTTGGGTGCATTTGAGACCGTTTGGTTGCCTTACGGAACTTGGTGCAAAACGTGCCGAACTAGTGCAAAAGTTCGTACCACGAAGACGCGTCTGAATTTTTCGCAACGAACGCACACGATCCACCTTATAGGACACTAAACTGATGTTTTATTGTGTTCCTTACTATTTGGGTGCATTTGAGACCATTTGGTTGCCTTACGGAACTTGGTGCAAAATGGGCCGAACTAGTGCAAAAGTTCGTGCCACGAAGTCGCATCGGTATTTTTTGCGACGAAGGCACCCGATCCACCCCATTGGACCCTAAACTGACGTTTTGGTGTATTTCTTACTATTTGGGTGCATTTGAGACTGTTTGGTTGCCTTACGGAACTCGGTGCAAAGCGGGCCGAACTAGTGCAAAAGTTCGTGCCACGAAGTCGCGTCGGAATTTTTCGCAACGAACACACCCGATCCACCACATTAGACCCTAAACTAACGTTTTGGTGCGTTTCGTACTATTTGGTTGCATTTGGGACTGTTCGGTTGCCTTACGGAACTCGGTGCAAAACGGGCCGAAGCAGTGCAAAAGTTCGTGCCACGAAGTCGCGTCGGAATTTTTCGCAACGAACGCACACGATCCACCTTATAGGACCGTCAACTAATGTTTTGGTGTGTTCTGTACTATTTGTGTGCATTTGAGACCGTTTGGTTGCCTTACAGAACTTGGTGCGCAACGGGCCGAACTAGTGCAAAAGTTCGTGCCACGAAGTCACGTCGGAATTGTTTGCAACAAATGCACACGATCCAACTTATAGGATCCTAAACTGATGTTTTAGTGCGTTCCGTACTATTTGGGTGCATTTGAGACCGTTTGGTTGCCTTACGGAACTTGGTGCAAAACGGTCCGAACTAGTGCAAAAGTTCGTGCCACGAAGTCGCGTCGGATTTCGCAACGAACGCACAAGATCCACTTTATAGGACCCTAAACTGATGTTTTAGTGCATTCCGTAATTTGGGTGCATTTGAGACCGTTTGGTTGCCTTACAGAACTTGGTGCAAAACGGGCCGAACTAGTGCAAAAGTTCGTGCCATGAAGTCGCCTCGGAATTTTTCGCGACGAAGGCACCCGATCCACCTTACAGGACCCTAAACTGCTGTTTTAGTGCATTCCGTACTATTTCGGTGCATTTGAGACCGTTTGGTTGCCTTACGGAACTTGGTGCAAAATGGGCCGAACTATTGCAAAAGTTCGTGCCACGAAGACGCATCTGAATTTTTCGCAACAAACGCACACGATCCACCTTATAGGACACTAAACTGATGTTTTATTGCGTTCCTTACTATTTGGGTGGATTTGAGACCGTTTGGTTGCCTTACGGAACTAGGTGCAAAACAGGCCGAACGAGTTCAAAAGTTCGTGCCACGAAGTCGCGTCGGAATTTTTCGCAACGAACACACACGATCCACCTTATAGGACCCTAAACTGATGTTTTAGTGTGTTCCTTACTATTTGGGTGCATTTGAGACCGTTTGGTTGCCTTACGGAACTTGGTGCCAAACGGGCCGAACTAGTGCAAAAGTTCGTGCCACGAAGTCGCGTCGGAATTTTTCGCAACGAACGCACACGATCCACCTTATAGGACCCCAAACTGATGTTTTAGTGTGTTCCGTACTATTTGGGTGCATTTGAGACCGTTTGGTTGCCTTACAGAACTTGGTGCAAAACGGGCCGAACTAGTGCAAAAGTTCGTGCCACGAAGTCGCGTCGGAATTTTTTGCAACAAATGCACACGATCCACCTTATAGGACCCTAAACTGATGTTTTATTGCGTTCTGTACTATTTGGGTGCATTTGAGACCCTTTGGTTGCCTTATGGAACTTGGTGCAAAACGGGCCGAATTAGTGCAAAAGTTCGTGCCACGAAGTCGCATCGGAATTTTTCGCGACAAAGGCACCCGATCCAACCCATTGGACCCTAAACTGAAGTTTTGGTGTGTTTCATACTATTTTGGTGCATTTGGGACCGTTTCGTTGCCTTACAAAACTCGGTGCAAAGCGGGCCGAACTAGTGGAAAAGTTCGTGCCACAAAGTCGCGTAGGAATTTTTCGCAACGAACGCACCCGATCCACCCCATTGGACCCTAAACTGGCATTTTGGTGCATTTTGTACTATTTGGGTGCATTTGGGACCGTTCGGTTGCCATACGGAACTCGGTGCAAAATGGGCTGAACTAGTGCAAAAGTTCGTGCCTTGAAGTCGCGTCGGAATTTTTCGCAACGAATGCATCCGATCCACCCCATTGGACCCTAAACTGACGTTTTGGTGCGTTTTGTTCTATTTGGGGGCATTTGGGACCGTTTGGTTGCCTTACGAAACTCGGTGCAAAGCGGGCCGAACTAGTGCAAAAGTTTGTGCCACGAAGTCACGTCAGAATTTTTAAGAACGAACGCACCCGATCCACCCCATTGGACCCTAAACTGACATTTTGGTGCGTTTCATACTATTTGGGTGCATTTCGGACCGTTTGGTTGCCTTAGGAAACTCGGTGCAAAGCGGGCCGAACTAGTGCAAAAGTTCGTGGCACGAAGTCGCGTCGAAATTTTTCACAACGAACACACCCGATCCACCCCATTGAACCCTAAACTGATGTTTTGGTGCGTTTCGTACTATTTGGGTGCATTTGGGACCGTTCCGTTGCCTTACGGAACTCGGTGCAAAACGGGCCGAACTAGTGCAAAAGTTCGTGCCACGAAGACGCATCTGAATTTTTCGCAACAAACGCACACGATGCACCTTATAGGACACTAAACTGATGTTTTAGTGCATTCCTTACTATTTGGGTGCATTTGAGACCGTTTGGTTGCCTTACGAAACTTGGTGCAAAATGGGCCGAACTAGTGCAAAAGTTCTTGCCACGAATTCGCATTGGAATTTTTCCCGACGAAGGCACCCAATCCACCCCATTGGACCCTAAACTGACATTTTGGTGTATTTCTTACTATTTGGATACATTTGAGACCGTTTGGTTGCCTTACGGAACTCGGTGCAAAGCGGGCCGAACTAGTGCAAAAGTTTGGGCCACGAAGTCACGTCGGAATTTTTTGCAACGAACGCACACGATCCACCTTACAAGACCCTAAACTGATGTTTTAGTGCATTCCATACTATTTCGGTGCATTTGAGACCGTTTGGTTGCCTTACGGAACTTGGTGCAAAACGGGCCGAACTAGTGCAAAAGTTCGTGCCACGAATTCGCATCGGAATTTTTCGTGACAATGGCACCCGATACACCCCATTGGACCCAAAACTGATGTTTTGGTGCGTTTCGTACTATTTGGTGCATTTGGGACAGTTCGGTTGCCTTACGGAACTCGGTGCAAAACAGGCCGAACTAGTGCAAAAGTTCGTGCCATGAAGTCGCGTCGGAATTTTTCACAACGAACGCACAAGATCCACCTTATAGGACACTAAACTAATATTTTAATGTGTTCCTTACTATTTGGGTGCATTTGAGACCGTTTGGTTGCCTTACGGAACTTGGTGCAAAATGGGCCGAACTAGTGCAAAAGTTCGTGCCACGAAGTCGCATCGGAATTTTTCGCGACAAAGGCACCCGATCCACCCCATTGGACCCTAAACTGAAGTTTTGGTGCGTTTCATACTATTTTGGTGCATTTGGGACCGTTTGGTTGCCTTACGAAACTCGGTGCAAAGCGGGCCGAACTAGTGCAAAAGTTTGTGCCACGAAGTCACGTCAGAATTTTTAAGAACGAACGCACCCGATCCACCCCATTGGACCCTAAACTGACATTTTGGTGCGTTTCATACTATTTAGGTGCATTTCGGACCGTTTGGTTGCCTTAGGAAACTCGGTGCAAAGCGGGCCGAACTAGTGCAAAAGTTCGTGCCACGAAGTCGCGTCGAAATTTTTCACAACAAACACACCCGATCCACCCCATTGAACCCTAAACTGATGTTTTGGTGCGATTCGTACTATTTGGGTGCATTTGGGACCGTTCGGTTGCCTTACGGAACTCGGTGCAAAACGGGCCGAACTAGAGCAAAAGTTCGTGCCACGAAGACGCATCTGAATTTTTAGCAACGAACGCACACGATCCACCTTATAGGACACTAAACTGATGTTTTAGTGCATTCCTTACTATTTGGGTGCATTTGAGACCGTTTGGTTGCCTTACGGAACTTGGTGCAAAATGGGCCGAACTAGTGCAAAAGTTCGTGCCACGAAGTCGCATTGGAATTTTTCACGACGAAGGCACCCGATCCACCCCATTGGACCCTAAACTGACATTTTGGTGTATTTCTTACTATTTGGATACATTTGAGACCGTTTGGTTGTCATACGGAACTCGGTGCAAAGCGGGCCGAACTAGTGCAAAAGTTTGGGCCACGAAGTCACGTCGGAATTTTTCACAACGAACACACCCGATCCACCCCATTAGAACCTAAACTAATGTTTTGGTGCGTTTCGTACTATTTGGGTGCATTTGGGACCGTTCGGTTGCCTTACAGAACTCGGTGCAAAACGGACCGAACTTTTGCAAAAGTTTGTGCCACGAAGTCACGTCAGAATTTTTCAGAACGAACGCACCCGATCCACCCCATTGGACCCTACACTGATGTTTTGGTGCGTTTCATAATATTTGTGTGCATTTGGGACCGTTTGGTTGCCTTACGGAACTCGGTGCAAAGCGGGCCGAACTAGTGCAAAAGTTCGTGCCACGAAGTCGCGTCGGAATTCTTCGCAGCGAACACACTCGATCCACCACATTAGACCCTAAACTAACGTTTTGGTGCATTTCATACTATTTGGGTGCATTTGGGACCGTTCGGTTGCCTTACGAAAGTCGGTGCAAAACGGGCTGAACTAGTACAAAAGTTCGTGCCATGAAGTCGCGTCGGAATTTTTCGCAACGAACGCACACGATCCACCTTATAGGACCGTAAACTAATGTTTTGGTGTGTTCCGTACTATTTGGGTGCATTTGAGACCGTTTGGTTGCCTTACGAAACTTGGTGCAAAACGGGCCGAACTAGTGCAAAAGTTCGTGCCACGAAGTCGCGTCGGAATTTTTCGCAACAAATGCACACGATCCACCTTATAGGACCCTAAACTGATGTTTTAGTGCATTCTGTACTATTTCGGTGCATTTGAGACCGTTTGGTTGTCTTACGGAACTTGGTGCAAAACGGGCCGAACTAGTGCAAAAGTTCGTGCACGAATTCGCATCGGAATTTTTCACGACAATGGCACCCGATACACCCCATTGGACCCTAAACTGATGTTTTGGTGCGTTTCGTACTATTTGGTGCATTTTGTACTGTTCGGTTGCCTTACGGAACTCGGTGCAAAACAGGCCAAAATAGTGCAAAAGTTCGTGCCACGAAGTCGCGTCAGAATTTTTCGCAACGAACGCACAAGATCCACCTTATAGGACACTAAACTGACATTTTAATGTGTTCCTTACTATTTGGGTGCATTTGAGACCGTTTGGTTGCCTTACGGAACTTGGTGCAAAATGGGCCGAACAAGTGCAAAAGTTCGTGCCACGAAGTCGCATCGGAATTTTTCGCGACAAAGGCACCCTATCCACCCCATTGGACCCTAAACTGAAGTTTTGGTGCGTTTCATACTATTTTGGTGCATTTGGGACCGTTTGGTTGCCTTACGAAACTCGGTGCAAAGCGGGCCGAACTAGTGCAAAAGTTTGTGCCACGAAGTCACGTCAGAATTTTTAAGAACAAACGCACCCGATCCACCCCATTGGACCCTAAACTGACATTTTGGTGCGTTTCATACTATTTGGGTGCATTTCGGACCGTTTGGTTGCCTTAGGAAACTCGGTGCAAAGCGGGCCGAACTAGTGCAAAAGTTCGTGGCACGAATTCGCGTCGAAACTTTTCACAACGAATGCATCCGATCCACCCCATTGAACCCTAAACTGATGATTTGGTGCGTTTCGTACTATTTGGGTGCATTTGGGACCGTTCGGTTGCCTTACGGAACTCGGTGCAAAACGGGCCGAACTAGTGCAAAAGTTCGTGCCACGAAGACGCGTCTGAATTTTTCGCAACGAACGCACACGACGCACCTTATAGGACACTAAACAGATGTTTTACTGCATTCCTTACTATTTGGGTGCATTTGAGACCGTTTGGTTGCCTTACGGAACTTGGTGCAAAATGGGCCGAACTAGTGCAAAAGTTCGTGCCACGAAGACGCATCTGAATTTTTCGCAACGAACGCACACGATCCACCTTATAGGACCCTAAACTGATGTTTTATTGTGTTCCTTACTATTTGGGTGCATTTGAGACCGTTTGGTTGCCTTACGGAACTTGGTGCAAAACAGGCCGAACGAGTGCAAAAGTTCGTGCCACGAAGTCGCGCCGGAATTTTTCGCAACGAACGCACACGATCCACTTTATAGGACCCAAAACTTATGTTTTAGTGGGTTCCTTACTATTTGGGTGCATTTGAGACCGTTTGGTTGCCTTACGGAACTTGGTGCCAAACGGGCCGAACTAGTGCAAAAGTTCGTGCCACGAAGTCGCGTCGGAATTTTTCGCAACGAATGCACACGATCCACCTTACAGGACCCTAAACTGCTGTTTTAGTGCATTCCGTACTATTTCGGTGCATTTGAGACCGTTTGGTTGCCTTACGGAACTTGGTGCAAAATGGGCCGAACTAGTGCAAAAGTTCGTGCCACGAAGACGCATCTGAATTTTTCGCAACAAATGGACACGATCCACCTTATAGGACACTAAACTGATGTTTTATTGCGTTCCTTACTATTTGGGTGGATTTGAGACCGTTTGGTTGCCTTACGGAACTAGGTGCAAAACAGGCCGAACGAGTTCAAAAGTTCGTGCCACGAAGTCGCGTCGGAATTTTTCGCAACGAACACACACGATCCACCTTATAGGACCCTAAACTGATGTTTTAGTGTGTTCCTTACTATTTGGGTGCATTTGAGACCGTTTGGTTGCCTTACGGAACTTGGTGCCAAACGGGCCGAACTAGTGCAAAAGTTCGTGCCACGAAGTCGCGTCGGAATTTTTCGCAACGAACGCACACGATCCACCTTATAGGACCCCAAACTGATGTTTTAGTGTGTTCCGTACTATTTGGGTGCATTTGAGACCGTTTGGTTGCCTTACAGAACTTGGTGCAAAACGGGCCGAACTAGTGCAAAAGTTCGTGCCACGAAGTCGCGTCGGAATTTTTTGCAACAAATGCACACGATCCACCTTATAGGACCCTAAACTGATGTTTTATTTCGTTCTGTACTATTTGGGTGCATTTGAGACCCTTTGGTTGCCTTATGGAACTTGGTGCAAAACGGGCCGAATTAGTGCAAAAGTTCGTGCCACGAAGTCGCATCGGAATTTTTCGCGACAAAGGCACCCGATCCAACCCATTGGACCCTAAACTGAAGTTTTGGTGTGTTTCATACTATTTTGGTGCTTTTGGGACCGTTTCGTTGCCTTACAAAACTCGGTGCAAAGCGGGCCGAACTAGTGGAAAAGTTCGTGCCACAAAGTCACGTAGGAATTTTTCGCAACGAACGCACCCGATCCACCCCATTGGACCCTAAACTGGCATTTTGGTGCATTTCGTACTATTTGGGTGCATTTGGGACCGTTCGGTTGCCATACGGAACTCGGTGCAAAATGGGCTGAACTAGTGCAAAAGTTCGTGCCTTGAAGTCGCGTCGGAATTTTTCGCAACGAATGCATCCGATCCACCCCATTGGACCCTAAATTGACGTTTTGGTGCGTTTTGTTCTATTTGGGGGCATTTGGGACCGTTTGGTTGCCTTACGAAACTCGGTGCAAAGCGGGCCGAACTAGTGCAAAAGTTTGTGCCACGAAGTCACGTCAGAATTTTTAAGAACGAACGCACCCGATCCACCCCATTGGACCCTAAACTGACATTTTGGTGCGTTTCATACTATTTGGGTGCATTTCGGACCGTTTGGTTGCCTTAGGAAACTCGGTGCAAAGCGGGCCGAACTAGTGCAAAAGTTTGGGACACGAAGTCACGTCGGAATTTTTTGCAACGAACGCACACGATCCACCTTACAAGACCCTAAACTGATGTTTTAGTGCATTCCATACTATTTCGGTGCATTTGAGACCGTTTGGTTGCCTTACGGAACTTGGTGCAAAACGGGCCGAACTAGTGCAAAAGTTCGTGCCACGAATTCGCATCGGAATTTTTCGTGACAATGGCACCCGATACACCCCATTGGACCCAAAACTGATGTTTTGGTGCGTTTCGTACTATTTGGTGCATTTGGGACAGTTCGGTTGCCTTACGGAACTCGGTGCAAAACAGGCCGAACTAGTGCAAAAGTTCGTGCCATGAAGTCGCGTCGGAATTTTTCGCAACGAACGCACAAGATCCACCTTATAGGACACTAAACTGATATTTTAATGTGTTCCTTACTATTTGGGTGCATTTGAGACCGTTTGGTTGCCTTACGGAACTTGGTGCAAAATGGGCCGAACTAGTGCAAAAGTTCGTGCCACGAAGTCGCATCGGAATTTTTCGCGACAAAGGCACCCGATCCACCCCATTGGACCCTAAACTGAAGTTTTGGTGCGTTTCATACTATTTTGGTGCATTTGGGACCGTTTGGTTGCCTTACGAAACTCGGTGCAAAGCGGGCCGAACTAGTGCAAAAGTTTGTGCCACGAAGTCACGTCAGAATTTTTAAGAACGAACGCACCCGATCCACCCCATTGGACCCTAAACTGACATTTTGGTGCGTTTCATACTATTTAGGTGCATTTCGGACCGTTTGGTTGCCTTAGGAAACTCGGTGCAAAGCGGGCCGAACTAGTGCAAAAGTTCGTGCCACGAAGTCGCGTCGAAATTTTTCACAACAAACACACCCGATCCACCCCATTGAACCCTAAACTGATGTTTTGGTGCGATTCGTACTATTTGGGTGCATTTGGGACCGTTCGGTTGCCTTACGGAACTCGGTGCAAAACGGGCCGAACTAGAGCAAAAGTTCGTGCCACGAAGACGCATCTGAATTTTTAGCAACGAACGCACACGATCCACCTTATAGGACACTAAACTGATGTTTTAGTGCATTCCTTACTATTTGGGTGCATTTGAGACCGTTTGGTTGCCTTACGGAACTTGGTGCAAAATGGGCCGAACTAGTGCAAAAGTTCGTGCCACGAAGTCGCATTGGAATTTTTCACGACGAAGGCACCCGATCCACCCCATTGGACCCTAAACTGACATTTTGGTGTATTTCTTACTATTTGGATACATTTGAGACCGTTTGGTTGTCATACGGAACTCGGTGCAAAGCGGGCCGAACTAGTGCAAAAGTTTGGGCCACGAAGTCACGTCGGAATTTTTCACAACGAACACACCCGATCCACCCCATTAGAACCTAAACTAATGTTTTGGTGCGTTTCGTACTATTTGGGTGCATTTGGGACCGTTCGGTTGCCTTACAGAACTCGGTGCAAAACGGACCGAACTTTTGCAAAAGTTTGTGCCACGAAGTCACGTCAGAATTTTTCAGAACGAACGCACCCGATCCACCCCATTGGACCCTACACTGATGTTTGGGTGCGTTTCATAATATTTGTGTGCATTTGGGACCGTTTGGTTGCCTTACGGAACTCGGTGCAAAGCGGGCCGAACTAGTGCAAAAGTTCGTGCCACGAAGTCGCGTCGGAATTCTTCGCAGCGAACACACTCGATCCACCACATTAGACCCTAAACTAACATTTTGGTGCATTTCATACTATTTGGGTGCATTTGGGACCGTTCGGTTGCCTTACGAAAGTCGGTGCAAAACGGGCTGAACTAGTACAAAAGTTCGTGCCATGAAGTCGCGTCGGAATTTTTCGCAACGAACGCACACGATCCACCTTATAGGACCGTAAACTGATGTTTTGGTGTGTTCCGTACTATTTGGGTGCATTTGAGACCGTTTGGTTGCCTTACGAAACTTGGTGCAAAACGGGCCGAACTAGTGCAAAAGTTCGTGCCACGATGTCGCGTCGGAATTTTTTGCAACAAATGCACACGATCCACCTTATAGGACCCTAAACTGATGTTTTATTGCGTTCTGTACTATTTGGGTGCATTTGAGACCGTTTGGTTGCCTTACGGAACTTGGTGCAAAACGGGCCGAACTAGTGCAAAAGTTCGTGCCACGAATTCGCATCGGAATTTTTCGCAACGAACGCACACGATCCACCTTATAGGACCCCAAACTGATGTTTTAGTGTGTTCCGTACTATTTGGGTGCATTTGAGACCGTTTGGTTGCCTTACAGAACTTGGTGCAAAACGGGCCGAACTAGTGCAAAAGTTCGTGCCACGAAGTCGCGTCGGAATTTTTTGCAACAAATGCACACGATCCACCTTATAGGACCCTAAACTGATGTTTTATTGCGTTCTGTACTATTTGGGTGCATTTGAGACCATTTGGTTGCCTTATGGAACTTGGTGCAAAACGGGCCGAACTAGTGCAAAAGTTCGTGCCACGAAGTCGCATCGGAATTTTTCGCGACAAAGGCACCCGATCCACCCCATTGGACCCTAAACTGAAGTTTTGGTGTGTTTCATACTATTTTGGTGCATTTGGGACCGTTTCGTTGCCTTACAAAACTCGGTGCAAAGCGGGCCGAACTAGTGGAAAAGTTCGTGCCACAAAGTCACGTAGGAATTTTTCGCAACGAACGCACCCGATCCACCCCATTGGACCCTAAACTGGCATTTTGGTGCATTTCGTACTATTTGGGTGCATTTGGGACCGTTCGGTTGCCATACGGAACTCGGTGCAAAATGGGCCGAACTAGTGCAAAAGTTCGTGCCTTGAAGTCGCGTCGGAATTTTTCGCAACGAATGCATCCGATCCACCCCATTGGACCCTAAACTGACGTTTTGGTGCGTTTTGTTCTATTTGGGGACATTTGGGACCGTTTGGTTGCCTTACGAAACTCGGTGCAAAGCGGGCCGAACTAGTGCAAAAGTTTGTGCCACGAAGTCACGTCAGAATTTGTAAGAACGAACGCACCCGATCCACCCCATTGGACCCTAAACTGACATTTTGGTGTGTTTCATACTATTTGGATGCATTTCGGACCGTTTGGTTGCCTTAGGAAACTCGGTGCAAAGCGGGCCGAACTAGTGCAAAAGTTCGTGGCACGAAGTCGCGTCGAAATTTTTCACAACGAACACACCCGATCCACCCCATTGAAACCTAAACTGATGTTTTGGTGCGTTTCGTACTATTTGGGTGCATTTGGGACCGTTCGGTTGCCTTACGGAACTCGGTGCAAAACGGGCCGAACTAGTGCAAAAGTTCGTGCCACGAAGACGCGTCTGAATTTTTCGCAACGAACGCACACGATGCACCTTATAGGACACTAAACAGATGTTTTAGTGCATTCCTTACTATTTGGGTGCATTTGAGACCGTTTGGTTGCCTTACGGAACTTGGTGCAAAATGGGCCGAACTAGTGCAAAAGTTCGTGCCACGAAGACGCATCTGAATTTTTCGCAACGAACGCACACGATCCACCTTATAGGACACTAAACTGATGTTTTATTGCGTTCCTTACTATTTGGGTGCATTTGAGACCGTTTGGTTGCCTTACGGAACTTGGTGCAAAACAGGCCGAACGAGTGCAAAAGTTCGTGCCACGAAGTCGCGCCGGAATTTTTCGCAACGAACGCACACGATCCACTTTATAGGACCCAAAACTTATGTTTTAGTGTGTTCCTTACTATTTGGGTGCATTTGAGACCGTTTGGTTGCCTTACGGAACTTGGTGCCAAACAGGCCGAACTAGTGCAAAAGTTCGTGCCACGAAGTCGCGTCGGAATTTTTCGCAACGAACGCACACGATCCACCTTACAGGACCCTAAACTGATGTTTTAGTGCATTCCGTACTATTTCGGTGCATTTGAGACCGTTTGTTTGCCTTACGGAACTTGGTGCAAAACGGGCCGAACTAGTGCAAAAGTTCTTGCCTCGAATTCGCATCGGAATTTTTCGCAACGAACGCACACGATCCACCTTATAGGACCCCAAACTGATGTTTTAGTGTGTTCCATACTATTTGGGTGTATTTGAGACCGTTTGGTTGCCTTACAGAACTTGGTGCAAAACGGGCCGAACTAGTGCAAAAGTTCGTGCCACGAAGTCGCGTCGGAATTTTTTGCAACAAATGCGCACGATCCACCTTAAAGGACCCTAAACTGATGTTTTATTGCGTTCTGTACTATTTCGGTGCATTTGAGACCGTTTGGTTGCCTTACGGAACTTGGTGCAAAACGGGCCGAACTAGTGCAAAAGTTCGTGCCACGAAGTCGCGCTGGAATTTTTCGCAACGAACGCACACGATCCACTTTATAGGACCCAAAACTTATATTTTAGTGTGTTCCTTACTATTTGGGTGCATTTGAGACCGTTTGGTTGCCTTACGGAACTTGGTGCCAAACGGGCCGAACTAGTGCAAAAGTTCGTGCCACGAAGTCGCGTCGGAATTTTTCGCAACGAACGCACACGATCCACCTTACAGGACCCTAAACTGAAATTTTAGTGCATTCCGTACTATTTCGGTGCATTTGAGACCGTTTGGTTGCCTTACGGAACTTGGTGCAAAATGGGCCGAACTAGTGCAAAAGTTCGTGCCACGAAGACGCATCTGAATTTTTCGCAACGAACGCACATGATCCACCTTATAGGACACTAAACTGATGTTTTATTGCGTTCCTTACTATTTGGGTGGATTTGAGACCGTTTGGTTGCCTTACGGAACTTGGTGCAAAACAGGCCGAACGAGTTCAAAAGTTCGTGCCACGAAGTCGCGCCGGAATTTTTCGCAACGAACGCACACGATCCACTTTATAGGACCCAAAACTTATGTTTTAGTGTGTTCCTTACTATTTGGATGCATTTGAGACTGTTTGGTTGCCTTACGGAACTTGGTGCCAAACGGGCCGAACTAGTGCAAAAGTTCGTGCCACGAAGTCGCGTCGGAATTTTTCGCAACGAACGCACACGATCCACCTTACAGGACCCTAAACTGATGTTTTAGTGCATTCTGTACTATTTCGGTGCATTTGAGACCGTTTGGTTGCCTTACGGAACTTGGTGCAAAACGGGCCGAACTAGTGCAAAAGTTCTTGCCACGAATTCGCATCGGAATTTTTCGCAACGAACGCACACGATCCACCTTATAGGACCCTAAACTGATGTTTTATTGCGTTCTGTACTATTTGGGTGCATTTGAGACCGTTTGGTTGCCTTACGGAACTTGGTGCAAAACGGGCCGAACTAGTGCAAAAGTTCGTGCCACGAAGTCGCGTCGGAATTTTTTGCAACAAATGCACACGATCCACCTTATAGGACCCTAAACTGATGTTTTATTGCGTTCTGTACTATTTGGGTGCATTTGAGACCGTTTGGTTGCCTTACGGAACTTGATGCAAAACGGGCCGAACTAGTGCAAAAGTTCGTGCCACGAAGTCGCACCGGAATTTTTCGCAACGAACGCACACGATCCACTTTATAGGACCCAAAACTTATGTTTTAGTGTGTTCCTTACTATTTGGGTGCATTTGAGACCGTTTGGTTGCCTTACGGAACTTAGTGCCAAACGGGCCGAACTAGTGCAAAAGTTCGTGCCACGAAGTCGCGTCGGAATTTTTCGCAACGAACACACACGATCCACCTTATAGGACCCTAAACTGATGTTTTAGTGCATTCCGTACTATTTCGGTGCATTTGAGACCGTTTGGTTGCCTTACGGAACTTGGTGCAAAACGGGCCGAACTAGTGCAAAAGTTCGTGCCACGAATTCGCATCGGAATTTTTCGCAACGAACGCACACGATCCACCTTATAGGACCCCAAACTGATGTTTTAGTGTGTTCCGTACTATTTGGGTGCATTTGAGACCGTTTGGTTGCCTTACAGAACTTGGTGCAAAACGGGCCGAACTAGTGCAAAAGTTCGTGCCACGAAGTCGCGTCGGAATTTTTTGCAACAAATGCACACGATCCACCTTATAGGACCCTAAACTGATGTTTTATTGCGTTCTGTACTATTTGGGTGCATTTGAGACCGTTTGGTTGCCTTATGGAACTTGGTGCAAAACGGGCCGAACTAGTGCAAAAGTTCGTGCCACGAAGTCGCATCGAAATTTTTCGCGACAAAGGCACCCGATCCACCCCACTAGACCCTAAACTGAAGTTTTGGTGTGTTTCATACTATTTTGGTGCATTTGGGACCGTTTCGTTGCCTTACAAAACTCGGTGCAAAGCGGGCCGAACTAGTGGAAAAGTTCGTGCCACAAAGTCGCGTAGGAATTTTTCGCAACGAACGCACCCGATCCACCCCATTGGACCCTAAACTGGCATTTTGGTGCATTTCGTACTATTTGGGTGCATTTGGGACCGTTCGGATGCCATACGGAACTCGGTGCAAAATGGGCCGAACTAGTGCAAAAGTTCGTGCCTTGAAGTCGTGTCGGAATTTTTCGCAACGAATGCATCCGATCCACCCCATTGGACCCTAAACTGACGTTTTGGTGCGTTTTGTTCTATTTGGGGGCATTTGGGACCGTTTGTTTGCCTTACGAAACTCGGTGCAAAGCGGGCCGAACTAGTGCAAAAGTTTGTGCCACGAAGTCACGTCAGAATTTTTAAGAACGAACGCACCCGATCCACCCCATTGGACCCTAAACTGACATTTTGGTGTGTTTCATACTATTTGGGTGCATTTCGGACCGTTTGGTTGCCTTAGGAAACTCGGTGCAAAGCGGGCCGAACTAGTGCAAAAGTTCGTGGCACGAAGTCGCGTCGAAATTTTTCACAACGAACACACCCGATCCACCCCATTGAACCCTAAACTGATGTTTTGGTGCGTTTCGTACTATTTGGGTGCATTTGGGACCATTCAGTTGCCTTACGGAACTCGGTGCAAAACGGGCCGAACTAGTGCAAAAGTTCGTGCCACGAAGACGCGTCTGAATTTTTCGCAACAAACGCACACGATGCACCTTATAGGACACTAAACTGATGTTTTAGTGCATTCCTTACTATTTGGGTGCATTTGAGACCGTTTGGTTGCCTTACGGAACTTGGTGCAAAATGGGCCGAACAAGTGCAAAAGTTCTTGCCACGAATTCGCATTGGAATTTTTCACGACGAAGGCACCGAATCCACCCCATTGGACCCTAAACTGACATTTTGGTGTATTTCTTACTATTTGGATACATTTGAGACTGTTTGGTTGCCTTACGGAACTCGGTGCAAAGCGGGCCGAACTAGTGCAAAAGTTTGGGCCACGAAGTCACGTCGGAATTTTTTGCAACGAACGCACACGATCCACCTTACAGGACCCTAAAATGATGTTTTAGTGCATTCCATACTATTTCGGTGCATTTGAGACCGTTTGGTTGCCTTACGGAACTTGGTGCAAAACAGGCCGAACTAGTGCAAAAGTTCGTGCCACGAATTCGCATCGGAATTTTTCGTGACAATGGCACCCGATACACCCCATTGGACCCAAAACTGATGTTTTGGTGCGTTTCGTACTATTTGGTGCATTTGGGACAGTTCGGTTGCCTTACGGAACTCGGTGCAAAACAGGCCGAACTAGTGCAAAAGTTCGTGCCATGAAGTCGTGTCGGAATTTTTCGCAACGAACGCACAAGATCCACCTTATAGGACACTAAACTGATATTTTAATGTGTTCCTTACTATTTGGGTGCATTTGAGACCGTTGGTTGCCTTACGGAACTTGGTGCAAAATGGGCCGAACTAGTGCAAAAGTTCGTGCCACGAAGTCGCATCGGAATTTTTCGCGACAAAGGCACCCGATCCACCCCATTGGACCCTAAACTGAAGTTTTGGTGCGTTTCATACTATTTTGGTGCATTTGGGACCGTTTGGTTGCCTTACGAAACTCGGTGCAAAGCGGGCCGAACTAGTGCAAAAGTTTGTGCCACGAAGTCACGTAAGAATTTTTAAGAACGAACGCACCCGATCCACCCCATTGGACCCTAAACTGACATTTTGGTGCGTTTCATACTATTTGGGTGCATTTCGGACCGTTTGGTTGCCTTAGGAAACTCGGTGCAAAGCGGGCCGAACTAGTGCAAAAGTTCGTGCCACGAAGTCGCGTCGAAATTTTTCACAACGAACACACCCGATCCACCCCATTGAACCCTAAACTGATGTTTTGGTGCGATTCGTACTATTTGGGTGCATTTGGGACCGTTCGGTTGCCTTACGGAACTCGGTGCAAAACGGGCCGAACTAGAGCAAAAGTTCGTGCCACGAAGATGCATCTGAATTTTTAGCAACGAACGCACACGATCCACCTTATAGGACACTAAACTGATGTTTTAGTGCATTCCTTACTATTTGGGTGCATTTGAGACCGTTTGGTTGCCTTACGGAACTTGGTGCAAAATGGGCCGAACTAGTGCAAAAGTTCGTGCCACGAAGTCGCATTGGAATTTTTCACGACGAAGGCACCCGATCCACCCCATTGGACCCTAAACTAACATTTTGGTGTATTTCTTACTATTTGGATACATTTGAGACCGTTTGGTTGCCATACGGAACTCGGTCCAAAGTGGGCCAAACTAGTGCAAAAGTTTGGGCCACGAAGTCACGTCGGAATTTTTCGCAACGAACACACCCGATCCACCCCATTAGGACCTAAACTAATGTTTTGGTGCGTTTCGTACTATTTGGGTGCATTTGGGACCGTTCGGTTGCCTTACAGAACTCGGTGCAAAACGGACCGAACTTTTGCAAAAGTTTGTGCCACGAAGTCACGTCAGAATTTTTCAGAACGAACGCACCCGATCCACCCCATTGGACCCTACACTGATGTTTTGGTGCGTTTCATAATATTTGTTTGCATTTGGGACCGTTTGGTTGCCTTACGGAACTCGGTGCAAAGCGGGCCGAACTAGTGCAAAAGTTCGTGCCACGAAGTCGCGTCGGAATTCTTCGCAGCGAACACACTCGATCCACCACATTAGACCCTAAACTAACGTTTTGGTGCGTTTCGTACTATTTGGGTGCATTTGGCACCGTTCGGTTGCCTTACGAAAGTCGGTGCAAAACGGGCTGAACTAGTACAAAAGTTCGTGCCACGAAGTCGCGTCGGAATTTTTCGCAACGAACGCACACGATCCACCTTATAGGACCGTAAACTGATGTTTTGGTGTGTTCCGTACTATTTGGGTGCATTTCAGACCGTTTGGTTGCCTTACGGAACTTGGTGCAAAACGTGCCGAACTAGTGCAAAAGTTCGTGCCACGAAGTCGCATCGGAATTTTTCGCGACGAAGGCACCCGATCCAACCCATTGGACCCTGAACTAACGTTTTGGTGTATTTCTTACTATTTGGGTGCATTTGAGACCGTTTGGTTGCCTAACGGAACTCGGTGCAAAGCGGGCCGAACTAGTGCACAAGTTCATGCCACGAAGTTGCGTCGGAATTTTTCGCAACGAACACACCCGATCCACCCCATTAGACCCTAAACTAACGTTTTGGTGCATTTCGTACTATTTGGGTGCATTTGGGACTGTTCGGTTGCCTTACGGAACTCGGTGCAAAACGGGCCGAACTAGTGCAAAAGTTCGTGCCATGAAGTCGCGTAGGAATTATTCGCAACGAATGCATCCGATCCACCCCATTGGACCCTAAACTGACGTTTTGGTGCGTTTCGTACTGTTTGGGTGCATTTGGGAACGTTTGGTTGCCTTACGGAACTTGGTGCAAAACGGGCCGAACTAGTGCAAAAGTTCGTGCCACGAAGTCGCGTTGGAATTTTTTGCAACAAATGCACACGATCCACCTTATAGGACCCTAAACTGATGTTTTAGTGCATTCCGTACTATTTCGGTGCATTTGAGACCGTTTGGTTGCCTTACGGAACTTGGTGCAAAACGGGCCGAACTAGTGCAAAAGTTCGTGCCACGAATTCGCATCGGAATTTTTCGCAACGAACGCACACGATCCACCTTATAGGACCCCAAACTGATGTTTTAGTGTGTTCCGTACTATTTGGGTGCATTTGAGACCGTTTGGTTGCCTTACAGAACTTGGTGCAAAACGGGCCGAACTAGTGCAAAAGTTCGTGCCACGAAGTCGCGTCGGAATTTTTTGCAACAAATGCACATGATCCACCTTATAGGACCCTAAACTGATGTTTTATTGCGTTCTGTACTATTTGGGTGCATTTGAGACCGTTTGGTTGCCTTATGGAACTTGGTGCAAAATGGGCCGAACTAGTGCAAAAGTTCGTGCCACGAAGTCGCATCGGAATTTTTCGCGACAAAGGCACCCGATCCACCCCATTGGACCCTAAACTGAAGTTTTGGTGTGTTTCTTACTATTTTGGTGCATTTGGGACCGTTTCGTTGCCTTACAAAACTCGGTGCAAAGCGGGCCGAACTAGTGGAAAAGTTCGTGCCACAAAGTCGCGTAGGAATTTTTCGCAACGAACGCACCCGATCCACCCCATTGGACCCTAAACTGGCATTTTGGTGCATTTCGTACTATTTGGGTGCATTTGGGACCGTTCGGTTGCCATACGAAACTCGGTGCAAAATGGGCCTAACTAGTGCAAAAGTTCGTGCCTTGAAGTCGCGTCGGAATTTTTCGCAACGAATGCATCCGATCCACCCCATTGGACCCTAAACTGACGTTTTTTTGCGTTTTGTTCTATTTGGGGGCATTTGGGACCGTTTGGTTGCCTTACGAAACTCGGTGCAAAGCGGGCCGAACTAGTGCAAAAGTTTGTGCCATGAAGTCACGTCAGAATTTTTAAGAACGAACGCACCCGATCCACCCCATTGGACCCTAAACTGACATTTTGGTGCGTTTCATACTATTTGGGTGCATTTCGGACCGTTTGGTTGCCTTAGGAAACTCGGTGCAAAGCGGGCCGAACTAGTGCAAAAGTTCGTGGCACGAAGTCGCGTCGAAATTTTTCACAACGAACACACCCGATCCACCCCATTGAACCCTAAACTGATGTTTTGGTGCGATTCGTACTATTTGGGTGCATTTGGGACCATTCAGTTGCCTTACGGAACTCGGTGCAAAACGGGCCGAACTAGTGCAAAAGTTCGTGCCACGAAGACGCGTCTGAATTTTTCGCAACAAACGCACACGATGCACCTTATAGGACACTAAACTGATGTTTTAGTGCATTCCTTACTATTTGGGTGCATTTGAGACCGTTTGGTTGCCTTACGGAACTTGGTGCAAAATGGGCCGAACTAGTGCAAAAGTTCTTGCCACGAATTTGCATTGGAATTTTTCACGACGAAGGCACCGAATCCACCCCATTGGACCCTAAACTGACATTTTGGTGTATTTCTTACTATTTGGATAAATTTGAGACCGTTTGGTTGCCTTACGGAACTCGGTGCAAAGCGGGCCGAACTAGTGCAAAAGTTTGGGCCACGAAGTCACGTCGGAATTTTTTGCAACGAATGCACACGATCCACCTTACAGGACCCTAAACTAATGTTTTAGTGCATTCCATACTATTTCGGTGCATTTGAGACCGTTTGGTTGCCTTACGGAACTTGGTGCAAAACAGGCCGAATTAGTGCAAAAGTTCGTGCCACGAATTCGCATCGGAATTTTTCGCGACAATGGCACCCGATACACCCCATTGGACCCAAAACTGATGTTTTGGTGCATTTCGTACTATTTGGTGCATTTGGGACAGTTCGGTTGCCTTACGGAACTCGGTGCAAAACAGGCCGAACTAGTGCAAAAGTTCGTGCCATGAAGTCGCGTCGGAATTTTTCGCAACGAACGCACAAGATCCACCTTATAGGACACTAAACTGATATTTTAATGTGTTCCTTACTATTTGGGTGCATTTGAGACCGTTTGGTTGCCTTACGGAACTTGGTGCAAAATGGGCCGAACTAGTTCAAAAGTTCGTGCCACGAAGTCGCATCGGAATTTTTCGCGACAAAGGCACCCAATCCACCCCATTGGACCCTAAACTGAAGTTTTGGTGTGTTTCATACTATTTTGGTGCATTTGGGACCGTTTGGTTGCCTTACGAAACTCGGTGCAAAGCGGGCCGAACTAGTGCAAAAGTTTGTGCCACGAAGTCACGTCAGAATTTTTAAGAACGAACGCACCCGATCCACCCCATTGGACCCTAAACTGACATTTTGGTGCGTTTCATACTATTTGGGTGCATTTCGGACCGTTTGGTTGCCTTAGGAAACTCGGTGCAAAGCGGGCCGAACTAGTGCAAAAGTTCGTGCCACGAAGTCGCGTCGAAATTTTTCACAACGAACACACCCGATCCACCCCATTGAACCCTAAACTGATGTTTTGGTGCGATTCGTACTATTTGGGTGCATTTGGGACCGTTCGGTTGCCTTACGGAACTCGGTGCAAAACGGGCCGAACTAGAGCAAAAGTTCGTGCCACGAAGACGCATCTGAATTTTTAGCAACGAACGCACACGATCCACCTTATAGGACACTAAACTGATGTTTTAGTGCATTCCTTACTATTTGGGTGCATTTGAGACCGTTTGGTTGCCTTACGGAACTTGGTGCAAAATGGGCCGAACTAGTGCAAAAGTTCGTGCCACGAAGTCGCATTGGAATTTTTCACGACGAAGGCACCCGATCCACCCCATTGGACCCTAAACTGACATTTTGGTGTATTTCTTACTATTTGGATACATTTGAGACCGTTTGGTTGCCATACGGAACTCGGTGCAAAGCGGGCCGAACTAGTGCAAAAGTTTGGGCCACGAAGTCACGTCGGAATTTTTCGCAACGAACACACCCGATCCACCCCATTAGGACCTAAACTAATGTTTTGGTGCGTTTCGTACTATTTGGGTGCATTTGGGACCGTTCGGTTGCCTTACAGAACTCGGTGCAAAACGGACCGAACTTTTGCAAAAGTTTGAGCCACGAAGTCACGTCAGAATTTTTCAGAACGAACGCACCCGATCCACCCCATTGGACCCTACACTGATGTTTTGGTGCGTTTCATAATATTTGTGTGCATTTGGGACCGTTTGGTTGCCTTACGGAACTCGGTGCAAAGCGGGCCGAACTAGTGCAAAAGTTCGTGCCACGAAGTCGCGTCGGAATTCTTCGCAGCGAACACACTCGATCCACCACATTAGACCCTAAACTAACGTTTTGGTGCGTTTCGTACTATTTGGGTGCATTTGGCACCGTTCGGTTGCCTTACGAAAGTCGGTGCAAAACGGGCTGAACTAGTACAAAAGTTCGTGCCACGAAGTCGCGTCGGAATTTTTCGCAACGAACGCACACGATCCACCTTATAGGACCGTAAACTGATGTTTTGGTGTGTTCCGTACTATTTGGGTGCATTTGAGACCGTTTGGTTGCCTTACGGAACTTGGTGCAAAACGGGCCGAACTAGTGCAAAAGTTCGTGCCACGAAGTCGCATCGGAATTTTTCGCGACGAAGGCACCCGATCCAACCCATTGGACCCTGAACTAACATTTTGGTGTATTTCTTACTATTTGGGTGCATTTGAGACCGTTTGGTTGCCTTACGGAACTCGGTGCAAAGCGGGCCGAACTAGTGCACAAGTTCATGCCACGAAGTTGCGTCGGAATTTTTCGCAACGAACACACCCGATCCACCCCATTAGACCCTAAACTAACGTTTTGGTGCATTTCGTACTATTTGGGTGCATTTGGGACTGTTCGGTTGCCTTACGGAACTCGGTGCAAAACGGGCCGAACTAGTGCAAAAGTTCGTGCCATGAAGTCGCGTAGGAATTTTTCGCAACGAATGCATCCGATCCACCCCATTGGACCCTAAACTGACGTTTTGGTGCGTTTCGTACTGTTTGGGTGCATTTGGGAACGTTTGGTTGCCTTACGGAACTTGGTGCAAAATGGGCCGAACTAGTGCAAAAGTTCGTGGCACGAAGTCGCGTTGGAATTTTTTGCAACAAATTCACACGATCCACCTTATAGGACCCTAAACTGATGTTTTAGTGCATTCCGTACTATTTCGGTGCATTTGAGACCGTTTGGTTGCCTTACGGAACTTGGTGCAAAACGGGCCGAACTAGTGCAAAAGTTCGTGCCACGAATTCGCATCGGAATTTTTCGCAACGAACGCACACGATCCACCTTATAGGACCCCAAACTGATGTTTTAGTGTGTTCCGTACTATTTGGGTGCATTTGAGACCGTTTGGTTGCCTTACAGAACTTGGTGCAAAACGGGCCGAACTAGTGCAAAAGTTCGTGCAACGAAGTCGCGTCGGAATTTTTTGCAACAAATGCACATGATCCACCTTATAGGACCCTAAACTGATGTTTTATTGCGTTCTGTACTATTTGGGTGCATTTGAGACCGTTTGGTTGCCTTATGGAACTTGGTGCAAAACGGGCCGAACTAGTGCAAAAGTTCGTGCCACGAAGTCGCATTGGAATTTTTCGCGACAAAGGCACCCGATCCACCCCATTGGACCCTAAACTGAAGTTTTGGTGTGTTTCTTACTATTTTGGTGCATTTGGGACCGTTTCGTTGCCTTACAAAACTCGGTGCAAAGCGGGCCGAACTAGTGGAAAAGTTCGTGCCACAAAGTCGCGTAGGAATTTTTCGCAACGAACGCACCCGATCCACCCCATTGGACCCTAAACTGGCATTTTGGTGCATTTCGTACTATTTGGGTGCATTTGGGACCGTTCGGTTGCCATACGAAACTCGGTGCAAAATGGGCCTAACTAGTGCAAAAGTTCGTGCCTTGAAGTCGCGTCGGAATTTTTCGCAACGAATGCATCCGATCCACCCCATTGGACCCTAAACTGACGTTTTGGTGCGTTTTGTTCTATTTGGGGGCATTTGGGACCGTTTGGTTGCCTTACGAAACTCGGTGCAAAGCGGGCCGAACTAGTGCAAAAGTTTGTGCCACGAAGTCACGTCAGAATTTTTAAGAACGAACGCACCCGATCCACCCCATTGGACCCTAAACTGACATTTTGGTGCGTTTCATACTATTTGGGTGCATTTCGGACCGTTTGGTTGCCTTAGGAAACTCGGTGCAAAGCGGGCCGAACTAGTGCAAAAGTTCGTGGCACGAAGTCGCGTCGAAATTTTTCACAACGAACACACCCGATCCACCCCATTGAACCCTAAACTGATGTTTTGGTGCGTTTCGTACTATTTGGGTGCATTTGGGACCATTCAGTTGCCTTACGGAACTCGGTGCAAAACGGGCCGAACAAGTGCAAAAGTTCGTGCCACGAAGACGCGTCTGAATTTTTCGCAACAAACGCACACGATGCACCTTATAGGACACTAAACTGATGTTTTAGTGCATTCCTTACTATTTGGGTGCATTTGAGACCGTTTGGTTGCCTTACGGAACTTGGTGCAATATGGGCCGAACTAGTGCAAAAGTTCTTGCCACGAATTCGCATTGGAATTTTTCACGACGAAGGCACCGAATCCACCCCATTGGACCCTAAACTGACATTTTGGTGTATTTCTTACTATTTGGATACATTTGAGACCGTTTGGTTGCCTTACGGAACTCGGTGCAAAGCGGGCCGAACTAGTGCAAAAGTTTGGGCCACGAAGTCACGTCGGAATTTTTTGCAACGAACGCACACGATCCACCTTACAGGACCCTAAACTAATGTTTTAGTGCATTCCATACTATTTCGGTGCATTTGAGACCGTTTGGTTGCCTTACGGAACTTGGTGCAAAACAGGCCGAACTAGTGCAAAAGTTCGTGCCACGAATTCGCATCGGAATTTTTCGCGACAATGGCACCCGATACACCCCATTGGACCCAAAACTGATGTTTTGGTGCGTTTCGTACTATTTGGTGCATTTGGGACAGTTCGGTTGCCTTACGGAACTCGGTGCAAAACAGGCCGAACTAGTGCAAAAGTTCGTGCCATGAAGTCGCGTCGGAATTTTTCGCAACGAACGCACAAGATCCACCTTATAGGACACTAAACTGATATTTTAATGTGTTCCTTACTATTTGGGTGCATTTGAGACCGTTTGGTTGCCTTACGGAACTTGGTGCAAAATGGGCCGAACTAGTGCAAAAGTTCGTGCCACGAAGTCGCATCGGAATTTTTCGCGACAAAGGCACCCGATCCACCCCATTGGACCCTAAACTGAAGTTTTGGTGTGTTTCATACTATTTTGGTGCATTTGGGACCGTTTGGTTGCCTTACGAAACTCGGTGCAAAGCGGGCCGAACTAGTGCAAAAGTTTGTGCCACGAAGTCACGTCAGAATTTTTAAGAACGAACGCACCCGATCCACCCCATTGGACCCTAAACTGACATTTTGGTGCGTTTCATACTATTTGGGTGCATTTCGGACCGTTTGGTTGCCTTAGGAAACTCGGTGCAAAGCGGGCCGAACTAGTGCAAAAGTTCGTGCCACGAAGTCGCGTCGAAATTTTTCACAACGAACACACCCGATCCACCCCATTGAACCCTAAACTGATGTTTTGGTGCGATTCGTACTATTTGGGTGCATTTGGGACCGTTCGGTTGCCTTACGGAACTCAGTGCAAAACGGGCCGAACTAGAGCAAAAGTTCGTGCCACGAAGACGCATCTGAATTTTTAGCAACGAACGCACACGATCCACCTTATAGGACACTAAACTGATGTTTTAGTGCATTCCTTACTATTTGGGTGCATTTGAGACCGTTTGGTTGCCTTACGGAACTTGGTGCAAAATGGGCCGAACTAGTGCAAAAGTTCGTGCCACGAAGTCGCATTGGAATTTTTCACGACGAAGGCACCCGATCCACCCCATTGGACCCTAAACTGACATTTTCGTGTATTTCTTACTATTTGGATACATTTGAGACCGTTTGGTTGCCATACGGAACTCGGTGCAAAGCGGGCCGAACTAGTGCAAAAGTTTGGGCCACGAAGTCACGTCGGAATTTTTCGCAACGAACACACCCGATCCACCCCATTAGAACCTAAACTAATGTTTTGGTGCGTTTCGTACTATTTGGGTGCATTTGGGACCGTTCGGTTGCCTTACAAAACTCGGTGCAAAACGGACCGAACTTTTGCAAAAGTTTGTGCCACGAAGTCACGTCAGAATTTTTCAGAACGAACGCACCCGATCCACCCCATTGGACCCTACACTGATGTTTTGGTGCGTTTCATTATATTTGTGTGCATTTGGGACCGTTTGGTTGCCTTACGGAACTCGGTGCAAAGCGGGCCGAACTAGTGCAAAAGTTCGTGCCACGAAGTCGCGTCGGAATTCTTCGCAGCGAACACACTCGATCCACCACATTAGACCCTAAACTAACGTTTTGGTGCGTTTCGTACTATTTGGGTGCATTTGGGACCGTTCGGTTGCCTTACGAAAGTCGGTGCAAAACGGGCTGAACTAGTACAAAAGTTCGTGCCACGAAGTCGCGTCGGAATTTTTCGCAACGAACGCACACGATCCACCTTATAGGACCGTAAACTGATGTTTTGGTGTGTTCCGTACTATTTGGGTGCATTTGAGACCGTTTGGTTGCCTTACGGAACTTGGTGCAAAACGGGCCGAACTAGTGCAAAAGTTCGTGCCACGAAGTCGCGTCGGAATTCTTCGCAGCGAACACACTCGATCCACCACATTAGACCCTAAACTAACGTTTTGGTGCGTTTCGTACTATTTGGGTGCATTTGGGACCGTTCGGTTGCCTTACGAAAGTCGGTGCAAAACGGGCTGAACTAGTACAAAAGTTCGTGCCACGAAGTCGCGTCGGAATTTTTCGCAACGAACGCACACGATCCACCTTATAGGACCGTAAACTGATGTTTTGGTGTGTTCCGTACTATTTGAGTGCATTTGAGACCGTTTGGTTGCCTTACGGAACTTGGTGCAAAACGGGCCGAACTAGTGCAAAAGTTCGTGCCACAAAGTCACGTTGGAATTTTTTGCAACAAATGCACACGATCCACCTTATAGGACCCTAAACTGATGTTTTAGTGCATTCCGTACTATTTCGGTGCATTTGAGACCATTTGGTTGCCTTACGGAACTTGGTGCAAAACGGGCCGAACTAGTGCAAAAGTTCGTGCCACGAATTCGCATCGGAATTTTTCGCAACGAACGCACACGATCCACCTTATAGGACCCCAAACTGATGTTTTAGTGTGTTCCGTACTATTTGGGTGCATTTGAGACCGTTTGGTTGTATTACAGAACTTGGTGCAAAACGGGCCGAACTAGTGCAAAAGTTCGTGCCACGAAGTCGCGTCGGAATTTTTTGCAACAAATGCACACGATCCACCTTATAGGACCCTAAACTGATGTTTTATTGCGTTCTGTACTATTTGGGTGCATTTGAGACCGTTTGGTTGCCTTATGGAACTTGGTGCAAAACGGGCCGAACTAGTGCAAAAGTTCGTGCCACGAAGTCGCATCGGAATTTTTCGCGACAAAGGCACCCGATCCACCCCATTGGACCCTAAACTAAAGTTTTGGTGTGTTTCTTACTATTTTGGTGCATTTGGGACCGTTTCGTTGCCTTACAAAACTCGGTGCAAAGCGGGCCGAACTAGTGGAAAAGTTCGTGCCACAAAGTCGCGTAGGAATTTTTCGCAACGAACGCACCCGATCCACCCCATTGGACCCTAAACTGGCATTTTGGTGCATTTCGTACTATTTGGGTGCATTTGGGACCGTTCGGTTGCCATACGGAACTCGGTGCAAAATGGGCCGAAGTAGTGCAAAAGTTCGTGCCTTGAAGTCGCGTCGGAATTTTTCGCAACGAATGCATCCGATCCACCCCATTGGACCCTAAACTGACGTTTTGGTGCGTTTTGTTCTATTTGGGGGCATTTGGGACCGTTTGGTTGCCTTACGAAACTCGGTGCAAAGCGGGCCGAACTAGTGCAAAAGTTTGTGCCACGAAGTCACGTCAGAATTTTTAAGAACGAACGCACCCGATCCACCCCATTGGACCCTAAACTGACATTTTGGTGCGTTTCATACTATTTGGATGCATTTCGGACTGTTTGGTTGCCTTAGGAAACTCGGTGCAAAGCGGGCCGAACTAGTGCAAAAGTTCGTGGCACGAAGTCGCGTCGAAATTTTTCACAACGAACACACCCGATCCACCCCATTGAACCCTAAACTGATGTTTTGGTGCGTTTCGTACTATTTGGGTGCATTTGGGACCATTCAGTTGCCTTACGGAACTCGGTGCAAAACGGGCCGAACTAGTGCAAAAGTTCGTGCCACGAAGACGCGTCTGAATTTTTCGCAACAAACGCACACGATGCACCTTATAGGACACTAAAATGATGTTTTAGTGCATTCCTTACTATTTGGGTGCATTTGAGACCGTTTGGTTGCCTTACGGAACTTGGTGCAAAATGGGCCGAACTAGTGCAAAAGTTCTTGCCACGAATTCGCATTGGAATTTTTCACGACGAAGGCACCGAATCCACCCCATTGGACCCTAAACTGACATTTTGGTGTATTTCTTACTATTTGGATACATTTGAGACCGTTTGGTTGCCTTACGGAACTCGGTGCAAAGCGGGCCGAACTAGTGCAAAAGTTTGGGCCACGAAGTCACGTCGGAATTTTTTGTAACGAACGCACACGATCCACCTTACAGGACCCTAAACTGATGTTTTAGTGCATTCCATACTATTTCGGTGCATTTGAGACCGTTTGGTTGCCTTACGGAACTTGGTGCAAAACGGGCCGAACTAGTGCAAAAGTTCGTGCCACGAATTCGCATCGGAATTTTTCACGACAATGGCACCCGATACACCCCATTGGACCCAAAACTGATGTTTTGGTGCGTTTCGTACTATTTGGTGCATTTGGGACAGTTCGGTTGCCTTACGGAACTCGGTGCAAAACAGGCCGAACTAGTGCAAAAGTTCGTGCCATGAAGTCGCGTCGGAATTTTTCGCAACGAACGCACAAGATCCACCTTATAGGACACTAAACTGATATTTTAATGTGTTCCTTACTATTTGGGTGCATTTGAGACCGTTTGGTTGCCTTACGGAACTTGGTGCAAAATGGGCCGAACTAGTGCAAAAGTTCGTGCCACGAAGTCGCATCGGAATTTTTCGCGACAAAGGCACCCGATCCACCCCATTGGACCCTAAACTGAAGTTTTGGTGCGTTTCATACTATTTTGGTGCATTTGGGACCGTTTGGTTGCCTTACGAAACTCGGTGCAAAGCGGGCCGAACTAGTGCAAAAGTTTGTGCCACGAAGTCACGTCAGAATTTTTAAGAACGAACGCACCCGATCCACCCCATTGGACCCTAAACTGACATTTTGGTGCGTTTCATACTATTTGGGTGCATTTCGGACCGTTTGGTTGCTTTAGGAAACTCGGTGCAAAGCGGGCCGAACTAGTGCAAAAGTTCGTGCCACGAAGTCGCGTCGAAATTTTTCACAACGAACACACCCGATCCACCCCATTGAACCCTAAACTGATGTTTTGGTGCGATTCGTACTATTTGGGTGCATTTGGGACCGTTCGGTTGCCTTACGGAACTCGGTGCAAAACGGGCCGAACTAGAGCAAAAGTTCGTGCCACGAAGACGCATCTGAATTTTTAGCAACGAACGCACACGATCCACCTTATAGGACACTAAACTGATGTTTTAGTGCATTCCTTACTATTTGGGTGCATTTGAGACCGTTTGGTTGCCTTACGGAACTTGGTGCAAAATGGGCCGAACTAGTGCAAAAGTTCGTGCCACGAAGTCGCATTGGAATTTTTCACGACGAAGGCACCCGATCCACTCCATTGGACCCTAAACTGACATTTTGGTGTATTTCTTACTATTTGGATACATTTGAGACCGTTTGGTTGCCATACGGAACTCGGTGCAAAGCGGGCCGAACTAGTGCAAAAGTTTGGGCCACGAAGTCACGTCGGAATTTTTCGCAACGAACACACCCGATCCACCCGATTAGAACCTAAACTAATGTTTTGGTGCGTTTCGTACTATTTGGGTGCATTTGGGACCGTTCGGTTGCCTTACAGAACTCGGTGCAAAACGGACCGAACTTTTGCAAAAGTTTGTGCCACGAAGTCACGTCAGAATTTTTCAGAACGAACGCACCCGATCCACCCCATTGGACCCTACACTGATGTTTTGGTGCGTTTCATAATATTTGTGTGCATTTGGGACCGTTTGGTTGCCTTACGGAACTCGGTGCAAAGCGGGCCGAACTAGTGCAAAAGTTCGTGCCACGAAGTCGCGTCGGAATTCTTCGCAGCGAACACACTCGATCCACCACATTAGACCCTAAACTAACGTTTTGGTGCGTTTCGTACTATTTGGGTGCATTTGGGACCGTTCGGTTGCCTTACGAAAGTCGGTGCAAAACGGGCTGAACTAGTACAAAAGTTCGTGCCACGAAGTCGCGTCGGAATTTTTCGCAACGAACGCACACGATCCACCTTATAGGACCGTAAACTGATGTTTTGGTGTGTTCCGTACTATTTGGGTGCATTTGAGACCGTTTGGTTGCCTTACGGAACTTGGTGCAAAACGGGCCGAACTAGTGCAAAAGTTCGTGCCACGAAGTCGCGTTGGAATTTTTTGCAACAAATGCACACGATCCACCTTATAGGACCCTAAACTGATGTTTTAGTGCATTCCGTACTATTTCGGTGCATTTGAGACCGTTTGGTTGCCTTACGGAACTTGGTGCAAAACGGGCCGAACTAGTGCAAAAGTTCGTGCCACGAATTCGCATCGGAATTTTTCGCAACGAACGCACACGATCCACCTTATAGGACCCCAAACTGATGTTTTAGTGTGTTCCGTACTATTTGGGTGCATTTGAGACCGTTTGGTTGCCTTACAGAACTTGGTGCAAAACGGGCCGAACTAGTGCAAAAGTTCGTGCCACAAAGTCGCGTCGGAATTTTTTGCAACAAATGCACACGATCCACCTTATAGGACCCTAAACTGATGTTTTATTGCGTTCTGTACTATTTGGGTGCATTTGAGACCGTTTGGTTGCCTTATGGAACTTGGTGCAAAACGGGCCGAACTAGTGCAAAAGTTCGTGCCACGAAGTCGCATCAGAATTTTTCGCGACAAAGGCACCCGATCCACCCCATTGGACCCTAAACTGAAGTTTTGGGGTGTTTCATACTATTTTGGTGCATTTGGGGACCGTTTCGTTGCCTTACAAAACTCGGTGCAAAGCGGGCCAAACTAGTGGAAAAGTTCGTGCCACAAAGTCGCGTAGGAATTTTTCGCAACGAACGCACCCGATCCACCCCATTGGACCCTAAACTGGCATTTTGGTGCATTTCGTACTATTTGGGTGCATTTGGGACCGTTCGGTTGCCTTACGGAACTCGGTGCAAAACGGGCCGAACTAGAGCAAAAGTTCGTGCCACGAAGACGCATCTGAATTTTTAGCAACGAACGCACACGATCCACCTTATAGGACACTAAACTGATGTTTTAGTGCATTCCTTACTATTTGGGTGCATTTGAGACCGTTTGGTTGCCTTACGGAACTTGGTGCAAAATGGGCCGAACTAGTGCAAAAGTTCGTGCCACGAAGTCGCATTGGAATTTTTCACGACGAAGGCACCCGATCCACTCCATTGGACCCTAAACTGACATTTTGGTGTATTTCTTACTATTTGGATACATTTGAGACCGTTTGGTTGCCATACGGAACTCGGTGCAAAGCGGGCCGAACTAGTGCAAAAGTTTGGGCCACGAAGTCACGTCGGAATTTTTCGCAACGAACACACCCGATCCACCCGATTAGAACCTAAACTAATGTTTTGGTGCGTTTCGTACTATTTGGGTGCATTTGGGACCGTTCGGTTGCCTTACAGAACTCGGTGCAAAACGGACCGAACTTTTGCAAAAGTTTGTGCCACGAAGTCACGTCAGAATTTTTCAGAACGAACGCACCCGATCCACCCCATTGGACCCTACACTGATGTTTTGGTGCGTTTCATAATATTTGTGTGCATTTGGGACCGTTTGGTTGCCTTACGGAACTCGGTGCAAAGCGGGCCGAACTAGTGCAAAAGTTCGTGCCACGAAGTCGCGTCGGAATTCTTCGCAGCGAACACACTCGATCCACCACATTAGACCCTAAACTAACGTTTTGGTGCGTTTCGTACTATTTGGGTGCATTTGGGACCGTTCGGTTGCCTTACGAAAGTCGGTGCAAAACGGGCTGAACTAGTACAAAAGTTCGTGCCACGAAGTCGCGTCGGAATTTTTCGCAACGAACGCACACGATCCACCTTATAGGACCGTAAACTGATGTTTTGGTGTGTTCCGTACTATTTGGGTGCATTTGAGACCGTTTGGTTGCCTTACGGAACTTGGTGCAAAACGGGCCGAACTAGTGCAAAAGTTCGTGCCACGAAGTCGCGTTGGAATTTTTTGCAACAAATGCACACGATCCACCTTATAGGACCCTAAACTGATGTTTTAGTGCATTCCGTACTATTTCGGTGCATTTGAGACCGTTTGGTTGCCTTACGGAACTTGGTGCAAAACGGGCCGAACTAGTGCAAAAGTTCGTGCCACGAATTCGCATCGGAATTTTTCGCAACGAACGCACACGATCCACCTTATAGGACCCCAAACTGATGTTTTAGTGTGTTCCGTACTATTTGGGTGCATTTGAGACCGTTTGGTTGCCTTACAGAACTTGGTGCAAAACGGGCCGAACTAGTGCAAAAGTTCGTGCCACGAAGTCGCGTCGGAATTTTTTGCAACAAATGCACACGATCCACCTTATAGGACCCTAAACTGATGTTTTATTGCGTTCTGTACTATTTGGGTGCATTTGAGACCGTTTGGTTGCCTTATGGAACTTGGTGCAAAACGGGCCGAACTAGTGCAAAAGTTCGTGCCACGAAGTCGCATCAGAATTTTTCGCGACAAAGGCACCCGATCCACCCCATTGGACCCTAAACTGAAGTTTTGGGGTGTTTCATACTATTTTGGTGCATTTGGGACCGTTTCGTTGCCTTACAAAACTCGGTGCAAAGCGGGCCAAACTAGTGGAAAAGTTCGTGCCACAAAGTCGCGTAGGAATTTTTCGCAACGAACGCACCCGATCCACCCCATTGGACCCTAAACTGGCATTTTGGTGCATTTCGTACTATTTGGGTGCATTTGGGACCGTTCGGTTGCCTTACGGAACTCGGTGCAAAATGGGCCGAACTAGTGCAAAAGTTCGTGCCTTGAAGTCGCGTCGGAATTTTTCGCAACGAATGCATCCGATCCACCCCATTGGACCCTAAACTGACGTTTTGGTGCGTTTTGTACTATTTGGGGGCATTTGGGACCGTTTGGTTGCCTTACGAAACTCGGTGCAAAGCGGGCCGAACTAGTGCAAAAGTTTGTGCCACGAAGTCACGTCAGAATTTTTAAGAACGAATGCACCCGATCCACCCCATTGGACCCTAAACTGACATTTTGGTGCGTTTCATACTATTTGGGTGCATTTCGGACCGTTTGGTTGCCTTAGGAAACTCGGTGCAAAGCGGGCCGAACTAGTGCAAAAGTTCGTGGCACGAAGTCGCGTCGAAATTTTTCACAACGAACACTCCCGATCCACCCCATTGAACCCTAAACCGATGTTTTGGTGCGTTTTGTACTATTTGGGTGCATTTGGGACCGTTCGGTTGCCTTACGGAACTCGGTGCAAAACGGGCCGAACTAGTGCAAAAGTTCGTGCCACGAAGACGCGTTTGAATTTTTCGCAACGAACGCACACGATGCACCTTATAGGACACTAAACTGATGTTTTAGTGCATTCCTTACTATTTGGGTGCATTTGAGACCGTTTGGTTGCCTTACGGAACTTGGTGCAAAATGGGCCGAACTAGTGCAAAAGTTCGTGCCACGAAGTCGCATTGGAATTTTTCACGACGAAGGCACCCGATCCACCCCATTGGACCCTAAACTGACATTTTAGTGTATTTCTTACTATTTGGATACATTTGAGACCGTTTGGTTGCCTTACGGAACTCGGTGCAAAGCGGGCCGAACTAGTGCAAAAGTTTGGGCCACGAAGTCACGTCGGAATTTTTTGTAATGAACGCACACGATCCACCTTACAGGACCCTAAACTGATGTTTTAGTGCATTCCATACTATTTCGGTGCATTTGAGACCGTTTGGTTGCCTTACGGAACTTGGTACAAAACGGGCCGAACTAGTGCAAAAGTTCGTGCCACGAATTCGCATCGGAATTTTTCGCGACAATGGCACCCGATACACCCCATTGGACCCAAAACTGATGTTTTGGTGCGTTTCGTACTATTTGGTGCATTTGGGACAGTTCGGTTGCCTTACGGAACTCGGTGCAAAACAGGCCGAACTAGTGCAAAAGTTCATGCCATGAAGTCGCGTCGGAATTTTTCGCAACGAACGCACAAGATCCACCTTATAGGACACTAAGCTGATATTTTAATGTGTTCCTTACTATTTGGGTGCATTTGAGACCGTTTGGTTGCCTTACGGAACTTGGTGCAAAATGGGCCGAACTAGTGCAAAAGTTCGTGCCACGAAGTCGCATCGGAATTTTTCGCGACAAAGGCACCCGATCCACCCCATTGGACCCTAAACTGAAGTTTTGGTGCGTTTCATACTATTTTGGTGCATTTGGGACCGTTTCGTTGCCTTACGAAACTAGGTGCAAAGCGGGCCGAACTAGTGGAAAAGTTCGTGCCACAAAGTCGCGTTGGAATTTTTCGCAACGAACGCTCCCGATCCACCGCATTGGACCCTAAACTGGCATTTTGGTGCATTTCGTACTATTTGGGTGCATTTGGGACCGTTCGGTTGCCTTACGGAACTCGCTGCAAAATGGGCCGAACTAGTGCAAAAGTTCGTGCCTTGAAGTCGCGTCGGAATTTTTCGCAACGAATGCATCCGATCCACCCCATTGGACCCTAAACTGACGTTTTGGTGCGTTTCGTACTATTTGGGGGCATTTGGGACCGTTTGGTTGCCTTACGAAACTCGGTGCAAAGCGGGCCGAACTAGTGCAAAAGTTTGTGCCACGAAGTCACGTCAGAATTTTTAAGAACGAACGCACCCGATCCACCCCATTGGACCCTAAACTAACATTTTGGTGCGTTTCATACTATTTGGGTGCATTTCGGACCGTTTGGTTGCCTTAGGAAACTCGGTGCAAAGCGGGCCGAACTAGTGCAAAAGTTCGTGCCACGAAGTCGCGTCGAAATTTTTCACAACGAACACACCCGATCCACACCATTGAACCCTAAACTGATGTTTTGGTGCGATTTGTACTATTTGGGGCATTTGGGACCGTTCGGTTGCCTTACGGAACTCGGTGCAAAACGGGCCGAACTAGAGCAAAAGTTAGTGCCACGAAGACGCGTCTGAATTTTTAGCAACGAACGCACAAGATCCTCCTTATAGGACACTAAACTGATGTTTTATTGCATTCCTTACTATTTGGGTGCATTTGAGACCGTTTGGTTGCCTTACGGAACTTGGTGCAAAATGGGCCGAACTAGTGCAAAAGTTCGTGCCACGAAGTCGCATTGGAATTTTTCACGACGAAGGCACCCGATCCACCCCATTGGACCCTAAACTGACATTTTGGTGTATTTCTTACTATTTGGATACATTTGAGACCGTTTGGTTGCCATACGGAACTCGGTGCAAAGCGGGCCGAACTAGTGCAAAAGTTTGGGCCACGAAGTCACGTCGGAATTTTTCGCAACGAACACACCCGATCTACCCCATTAGAACCTAAACTAATGTTTTGGTGCGTTTCGTACTATTTGGGTGCATTTGGGACCGTTCGGTTGCCTTACGGAACTCGGTGCAAAACGGACCGAACTTATGCAAAAGTTTGTGCCACAAAGTCACGTCAGAATTTTTCAGAACGAACGCACCCGATCCACCCCATTGGACCCTACACTGATGTTTTGGTGCGTTTCATAATATTTGTGTGCATTTTGGACCGTTTGGTTACCTTACGGAACTCGGTGCAAAGCGGGCCGAACTAGTGCAAAAGTTCGTGCCACGAAGTCGCGTCGGAATTCTTCGCAGCGAACACACTCGATCCACCACATTAGACCCTAAACTAACGTTTTGGTGCGTTTTGTACTATTTGGGTGCATTTCGGACCGTTCGGTTGCCTTACGAAAGTCGGTGCAAAACGGGCCGAACTAGTACAAAAGTTCGTGCCACGAAGTCGTGTCGGAATTTTTCGCAACGAACGCACATGATCCACCTTATAGGACCGTAAACTGATGTTTTGGTTTGTTCCGTACTATTTGGGTGCATTTGAGACCGTTTGGTTGCCTTACGGAACTTGGTGCAAAACGGGACGAACTAGTGCAAAAGTTCGTGCCACGAAGTCGTGTCGGAATTTTTTGCAACAAATGCACACGATCCACCTTATAGGACCCTAAACTGATGTTTTAGTGCGTTCCGTACTATTTGGGTGCATTTGAGACCGTTTGGTTGCCTTACGGAATTTGGTGCAAAACGGGCCGAACTAGTGCAAAAGTTCGTGCCACGAAGTCGCGTCAGAATTTTTCGCAACGAACGCACATGATCCACTTTATAGGACCCTAAACTGATGTTTTAGTGCATTCCGTACTATTTGGGTGCATTTGAGACCGTTTGTTTGCCTTACGGAACTTGGTGCAAAACGGGCCGAACTAGTGCAAAAGTTCGTGCCACGAAGTTGCCTCGGAATTTTTCGCGACGAAGGCACCCGATCCATCCCATTGGACCCTAAACTAATGTTTTGGTGCGTTTCATACTATTTTGGTCATTTGGGACCGTTTCGTTGCCTTACGAAACTCGGTGCAAAGCGGGTCGAACTAGTCCAAAAGTTCGTGCCACAAAGTCGCGTAGGAATTTTTCGCAACGAACGCACCCGATCCACCCCATTGGACCCTAAACTGCTTTTGGTGCATTTCGTACTATTTGGGTGCATTTGGGACCGTTCGGTTGCCTTACGGAACTCGGTGCAAAATGGGCCGAACTAGTGCAAAAGTTCGTGCCATTAAGTCGCGTCGGAATTTTTCGCAACGAATGCATCCGATCCACCCGTTGGACCCTAAACTGACATTTTGGTGCATTTCATACTATTTGGGTGCATTTGGGACCGTTTGGTTGCCTTACGAAACACGGTGCAAAGCGGGCCGAACTAGTGCAAAAGTTTGTGTCACGAAGTCACGTCAGAATTTTTCAGAACGAACGCACCCGATCCATCCCATTGGAACCTAAACTGACATTTTGGTGCGTTTCATACTATTTGGGTGCATTTGGGACCGTTTGGTTGCCTTACGAAACTCGGTGCAAAGCGGGCCGAACTAGTTAAAAAGTTCGTGCCACGAAGTCGAGTCGAAATTTTTCACAACGAACACACCCGATCCACCCCATTGGACCCTAAACTGATGTTTTAGTGCATTCCTTACTATTTGGGTGCATTTGAGACAGTTTGGTTGCCTTACGGAACTTGGTGCAAAATGGGCCGAACTAGTGCAAAAGTTCGTGCCACGAAGTCGCATCGGAATTTTTCGCGACGAAGGCACCCGATCCACTTTATAGGACCCAAAACTTATGTTTTAGTGTGTTCCTTACTATTTAGGTGCATTTGAGACCGTTTGGTTGCCTTACGGAACTTGGTGCAAAATGGGCCGAACTAGTGCAAAAGTTCGTGCCACGAAGTCGCATCGGTATTTTTTGCGACGAAGGCACCCGATCCACCCCATTGGACCCTAAACTGACGTTTTGGTGTAATTCTTACTATTTGGGTACATTTGAGACCATTTGGTTACCTTACGGAACTCGGTGCAAAGCGGGCCGAACTAGTGCAAAAGTTCGTGCCACGAAGTCGCATCGGAATTTTTCGCGATGAAGGCACCCGATCCAATCCATTGGACCCTAAACTAACGTTTTGGTGTATTTCTTACTATTTGGGTGCATTAGGGACCGTTTGGTTGCCTTACGAAACTCGGTGCAAAACGGGCCGAACTAGTGCAAAAGTTCGTGCCACGAAGTCGCTTCGGAATTTTTCGTGACGAACGCTCACGATCCACCTTATAGGACCCTAAACTGATGTTTTAGTGTGTTCCATACTATTTGGGTGCATTTGAGACCGTTTGGTTGCCTTACGGAACTTGGTGCAAAACGGGCCGAACTAGTGCAAAAGTTCGTGCCACGAAGTCGCGTCGTAATTTTTCGCAACAAATGCACACGATCCAGCTTATAGGACCCTAAACTGATGTTTTAGTGTGTTCCGTACAATTTGGGTGCATTTGAGACCGTTTGGTTGCCTTACGGAACTTGGTGCAAAACGGGCCGAACTAGTGCAAAAGTTCGTGCTACGAAGTCGCGTCAGAATTTTTTGCAACGAATCCATGCGATCCACCTTATAGGACCCTAAACTGATGTTTTAGTGCGATCCATACTATTAGGGTGCATTTAAGACCGTTTGGTTGCCTTACGGAACTTAGTGCAAAACGGGCCGAACTAGTGCAAAAGTTCCTGCTACGAAGTAGCATCGGAATTTTTCGCGACTGATGGCACCCGATCCACCCCATTGGACCCTAAACTAATGTTTTCGTGCATTTCTTACTATTTGGGTGCATTAGGGACCGTTTCGTTGCCTTACAAAACTCGGTGAAAAACAGACCGATCTAGTGCAATAGTTCGTGCCACGAAGTCGCTTCGGAATTTTTCACAACAAACGCACGCGATCCACCTTATAGGACCCTAAAGTGATGTTATAGTGTGTTCCATACTATTTGGGTGCATTTGAGACCGTTTGGTTGCCTTACGGAACTTGGTGTAAAACGGGCCGAACTAGTACAAAAGTTCGTGCCACGAAGTCACATCGGAATGTTTTGCGACGAAGGCACCCGATCCACCCCATTGGACCCTAAACTAACGTTTTTGGTGCGTTTCATACTATTTTGGTGTATTTGGGACCGTTTGCTTGCCTTACGAAACTCGGTGCAAAGCGGGCCGAACTAGTGCAAAAGTTCGTGCCACGAAGACGCGTCTGAATTTTTCGTAACGAACGCACACGATCCACCTTATAGCACACTAAACTGATGTTTTAGTGCGTTCATTACTATTTGGGTGCATTTGAGACCGTTTGGTTGCCTTACGGAACTTGGTGCAAAACGGGCCGAACTAGTACAAAAGTTCGTGCCACGAAGTCGCATCAGAATTTTTCGCGACGAAGGCACCCGATCCACCCCATTAGACCCTAAACTGACGTTTTGGTGTATTTCTTGCTATTTGGGTGCATTAGGGACCGTTTGGTTGCCTTATGAAACTCGGTGCAAAACGGGCTGAACTAGTGCAAAAGTTCGTGCCACGAAGTCGAGTCGGAATTTTTCGCAACGAACGCACTCGATCCACTTTATAGGACCCCAAACTGATGTGTTAGTGTGTTCCGTACTATTTGGGTGCATTTGAGACCATTTGGTTGCCTTACGGAACTTGGTGCAAAATGGGCCGAACTAGTGCAAAAGTTCGTGCCACGAAGTCGCGTCGGAATTTTTTGCAACAAATCCACGCGATCCACCTTATAGGACCCTAAACTGATGTTTCAGTGTGTTCCGTACTATTTGGGCGCATTTGAGACCGTTTGGTTGCCTTACGGAACTTGGTGCAAAACGGGCCGAACTAGTGCAAAAGTTCCTGCCACGAAGTTGCATCGGAATTTTTCGCGACTGAAGGCACCCGATCCACCCCATTGGACCCTAAACTGATGTTTTGGTGCATTTCTTACTATTTGGGTGCATTAGGGACCGTTTCGTTGCCTCACAAAACTCGGTGCGAAACGGGCCGATCTAGTGCAATAGTTCGTGCCACGAAGTCGCTTCAGAATTTTTCACAACGAACGCACACGATCCACCTTTTAGGACCCTAAACTGATGTTTTAGTGTGTTCCATACTATTTGGAAGCATTTGAGACCGTTTGGTTGCCCTACGGAACTTGGTGCAAAACGGGCCGAACTAGTGCAAAAGTTCGTGGCACGAAGTCACATTGGAATTTTTTGCGACGAAGGCACCCGATCCACCCCATTGGACCCTAAACTAACGTTTTGGTGCCTTTCATACTATTTTGGTGCATTTGGGACCGTTTGGTTGCCTAACAAAACTCGGTGCCAAGCAGGCCGAACTAGTGCAAAAGTTCGTGCCACGAAGACGCGTCTGAATTTTTCGCAACGAACGCACACGATCCACCTTATAATACACTAAACTGATGTTTTAGTGCGTTCCTTACTATTTGGGTGCATTTGAGACCGTTTGGTTGCCTTACGGAACTTGCGGCAAAACGGGCCGAACTAGTGCAAAAGTTCGTGCCACGAAGTCGCATCGGAATTTTTCGCGATGAAGGCACCCGATCCACCCCATTGGACCCTAAACTGATGTTTTGGTGCCTTTCATACTATTTGGGTGCATTTGGGACCGTTTGGTTGCCTTACGAGACTCGGTGCAAAGCGGGCCGAACTAGTTCAAAAGTTTGTGCCACGAAGTCACGTCAGAATTTTTCAGAACAAACGCACCCGATCCACCCCATTGGACCCTAAACTGATATTTTGATGCGTTTCATAATATTTGTGTGCATTTGAGACCGTTTGGTTGCCTTACGAAACTCGGTGCAAAGCGGGCCGAACTAGTTCAAAAGTTTGTGCCACGAAGTCACGTCAGAATTTTTCAGAACGAATGCACCCGATCCACCCCATTGGACCCTAAACTGACGTTTTGGTGTGTTTCATACTATTTTGGTGCATTTGGGACCGTTTGGTTGCCTTACGAAACTCGGTGCAAAGCAGGCCGAACTAGTGCAAAAGTTCGTGCCACAAAGTCGCGTAGGAATTTTGCACAATGAACGCACCAGATCCACCCCATTGGACCCTAAACTGACATTTTGGTGCGTTTCATAATATTTGTGGGCATTTGAGACCGTTTGGTTGCCTTACGAAACTCGGTACAAAGCGGGCCGAATTAGTGCAAAAGTTTGTGCCACGAAGTCACGTTAGAATTTTTCAGAACGAACGCACCCGATACACCCCATTGGACCCTAAACTGAAATTTTGGTGCGTTTCATAATATTTGTGGGCATTTGAGACCATTTGGTTGCATTACGAAACTCGTTGCAAAGCGGGTCGAACAAGTGCAAAAGTTCGTGCCACGAAGTCTCGTCGAAATTTTTCACAACGAACACACCCGATCCACCCCATTGGACCCTAAACTGATGTTTTGGTGCGTTTTCGTACTATTTGGGTGCATTTAGGACCGTTCGGTTGCCTTACGGAACTCGGTACAAAGCGGGCCGAATTAGTGCAAAAGTTTGTGCCACGAAGTCACGTTAGAATTTTTCAGAACGAACGCACCCGATACACCCCATTGGACCCTAAACTGACATTTTGGTGCGTTTCATAATATTTGTGGGCATTTGAGACCGTTTGGTTGCATTACGAAACTCGTTGCAAAGCGGGTCGAACAAGTGCAAAAGTTCGTGCCACGAAGTCGCGTCGAAATTTTTCACAACGAACACACCCGATCCACCCCATTGGACCCTAAACTGATGTTTTGGTGCGTTTCGTACTATTTGGGTGCATTTAGGACCGTTCGGTTGCCTTACGGAACTCGGTGCAAAATGGGCCGAACTAGTGCAAAAGTTCGTGCCACGAAGTCGCTTCGGAATTTTTCGTGACGAACGCACACGATCCACCTTATAGGACCCTAAACTGATGTTTTAGTGTATTCCATACTATTTGGGTGCATTTGAGACCGTTTGGTTGCCTTACGGAACTTGGTGCAAAACGGGCCGAACAAGTGCAAAAGTTCGTGCCACGAAGTCGCGTCGTAATTTTTCGCAACAAATGCACACGATCCAGCTTATAGGACCCTAAACTGATGTTTTAGTGTGTTCCGTACAATTTGGGTGCATTTGAGACCGTTTGGTTGCCTTACGGAACTTGGTGCAAAACGGGCCGAACTAGTGCAAAAGTTCGTGCTACGAAGTCGCGTCAGAATTTTTTGCAACGAATCCATGCGATCCACCTTATAGGACCCTAAACTGATGTTTTAGTGCGATCCATACTATTAGGGTGCATTTAAGACCGTTTGGTTGCCTTACGGAACTTAGTGCAAAACGGGCCGAACTAGTGCAAAAGTTCCTGCTACGAAGTAGCATCGGAATTTTTCGCGACTGATGGCACCCGATCCACCCCATTGGACCCTAAACTAATGTTTTCGTGCATTTCTTACTATTTGGGTGCATTAGGGACCGTTTCGTTGCCTTACAAAACTCGGTGAAAAACAGACCGATCTAGTGCAATAGTTCGTGCCACGAAGTCGCTTCGGAATTTTTCACAACAAACGCACGCGATCCACCTTATAGGACCCTAAAGTGATGTTATAGTGTGTTCCATACTATTTGGGTGCATTTGAGACCGTTTGGTTGCCTTACGGAACTTGGTGTAAAACGGGCCGAACTAGTACAAAAGTTCGTGCCACGAAGTCACATCGGAATGTTTTGCGACGAAGGCACCCGATCCACCCCATTGGACCCTAAACTAACGTTTTTGGTGCGTTTCATACTATTTTGGTGTATTTGGGACCGTTTGCTTGCCTTACGAAACTCGGTGCAAAGCGGGCCGAACTAGTGCAAAAGTTCGTGCCACGAAGACGCGTCTGAATTTTTCGTAACGAACGCACACGATCCACCTTATAGCACACTAAACTGATGTTTTAGTGCGTTCATTACTATTTGGGTGCATTTGAGACCGTTTGGTTGCCTTACGGAACTTGGTGCAAAACGGGCCGAACTAGTACAAAAGTTCGTGCCACGAAGTCGCATCAGAATTTTTCGCGACGAAGGCACCCGATCCACCCCATTAGACCCTAAACTGACGTTTTGGTGTATTTCTTGCTATTTGGGTGCATTCGGACCGTTTGGTTGCCTTATGAAACTCGGTGCAAAACGGGCCGAACTAGTGCAAAAGTTCGTGCCACGAAGTCGAGTCGGAACTTTTCGCAACGAACGCACTCGATCCACCTTATAGGACCCCAAACTGATATTTTAGTGTGTTCCGTACTATTTGGGTGCATTTGAGACCATTTGGTTGCCTTTCGGAACTTGGTGCAAAACGGGCCGAACTAGTGCAAAAGTTCGTGCCACGAAGTCGCATCGGAATTTTTTGCAACAAATCCACGCGATCCACCTTATAGGACCCTAAACTGATGTTTCAGTGTGTTCTGTACTATTTGGGCGCATTTGAGACCGTTTGGTCGCCTTACGAAACTTGGTGCAAAACGGGCCGAACTAGTGCAAAAGTTCCTGCCACGAAGTTGCATCGGAATTTTTCGCGACTGAAGGCACCCGATCCACCCCATTGGACCCTAAACTGACGTTTTGGTGCATTTCTTACTATTTGGGTGCATTAGGGACCGTTTCGTTGCCTCACAAAACTCGGTGCAAAACGGGCCGATCTAGTGCAATAGTTCGTGCCACGAAGTCGCTTCGGAATTTTTCACAACGAACGCACACGATCCACCTTATAGGACCCTAAACTGATGTTTTAGTGTGTTCCATACTATTTGGAAGCATTTGAGACCATTTGGTTGCCTTACGGAACTTGGTGCAAAACGGGCCGAACTAGTGCAAAAGTTCGTGGCACGAAGTGACATTGGAATTTTTTGCGACGAAGGCACCCGATCCACCCCATTGGACCCTAAACTAACGTTTTGGTGCCTTTCATACTATTTTGGTGCATTTGGGACCGTTTGGTTGCTTAACGAAACTCGGTGCCAAGCGGGCCGAACTAGTGCAAAAGTTCGTGCCACGAAGATGCGTCTGAATTTTTCGCAACGAACGCACACGATCCACCTTATAATACACTAAACTGATGTTTTAGTGCGTTCCTTACTATTTGGGTGCATTTGAGACTGTTTGGTTGCCTTACGGAACTTGCGGCAAAACGGGCCGAACTAGTGCAAAAGTTCGTGCCACGAAGTCGCATCGGAATTTTTCGCGTTGAAGGCACCCGATCCACCCCATTGGACCCTAAACTGATGTTTTGGTGCGTTTCATACTATTTGGGTGCATTTGGGACCGTTTGGTTGCCTTACGAGACTCGGTGCAAAGTGGGCCGAACTAGTTCAAAAGTTTGTGCCACGAAGTCACGTCAGAATTTTTCAGAACGAACGCACCCGATCCACCCCATTGGACCCTAAACTGATATTTTGATGTGTTTCATAATATTTGTGTGCATTTGAGACCGTTTGGTTGCCTTACGAAACTCGGTGCAAAGCGGGCCGAACTTGTTCAAAAGTTTGTGCCACGAAGTCACGTCAGAATTTTTCAGAACGAACGCACCCGATCCACCCCATTGGACCCTAAACTGACGTTTTGGTGTGTTTCATACTATTTTGGTGCATTTGGGACCATTTGGTTGCCTTACGAAACTCGGTGCAAAGCAGGCCGAACTAGTGCAAAAGTTCGTGCCACAAAGTCGCATTAGAATTTTTGCACAACGAACGCACCCGATCCACCCCATTGGACCCTAAACTGACATTTTGGTGCGTTTCATAATATTTGTGGGCATTTGAGACCGTTTGGTTGCCTTACGAAACTCGGTACAAAGCGGGCCGAATTAGTGCAAAAGTTTGTTGCACGAAGTCACGTTAGAATTTTTCAGAACGAACGCACCTGATACACCCCATTGGACCCTAAACTGACATTTTGGTGCGTTTCATAATATTTGTGGGCATTTGAGACCGTTTGGTTGCATTACGAAACTCGTTGCAAAGTGGGTCGAACAAGTGCAAAAGTTCGTGCCACGAAGTCGCGTGGAAATTTTTCACAACGAACACACCCGATCCACCCCATTGGACCCTAAACTGATGTTTTGGTGCGTTTCGTACTATTTGAGTGCATTTAGGACCGTTCGGTTGCCTTACGGAACTCGGTGCAAAATGGGCCGAACTAGTGCAAAAGTTCGTGCCACGAAGACGCGTCTGAATTTTTCGCAACGAACGCACACGATCCACCTTATAGGACACTAAATTGATGTTTTAGTGCGTTCCGTACTATTTTGGTGCATTTGAGACCATTTGGTTGCCTTACGGAACTTGGTGCAAAACGGGCGGAACTAATGCAAAAGTTCGTGCCACGAAGTCGCGTCGGAATTTTTTGCAACAAATCCATGCGATCCACCTTATAGGACCCTAAACTGATGTTTTAGTGCGATCCATACTATTAGGGTGCATTTAAGACCGTTTGGTTGCCTTACGGAACTTGGTGCAAAACGGGCCGAACTAGTGCAAAAGTTCCTGCTACGAAGTCGCATCGGAATTTTTCGCGACTGATGGCACCCAATCCACCCCATTGGACCCTAAACTGATGTTTGGGTGCATTTCTTACTATTTGGGTGCATTAGGGACCGTTTCATTGCCTTACAAAACTCGGTGCAAAACGGGCCGATCTAGTGCAATAGTTCGTGCCACGAAGTCGCTTCGGAATTTTTCACAACAAACGCACGCGATCCACCTTATAGGACCCTAAACTGATGTTATAGTGTGTTCCATACTATTTGGGTGCATTTGAGACCGTTTGGTTGCCTTACGGAACTTGGTGCAAAACGGTCCGAACTAGTACAAAAGTTCGTGCCACGAAGTCACATCGGAATGTTTTGCGACGAAGGCACCCGATCCACCCCATTGGACCCTAAACTAACGTTTTTGGTGCGTTTCATACTATTTTGGTGCATTTGGGACCGTTTGCTTGCCTTACGAAACTCGGTGCAAAGCGGGCCGAACTAGTGCAAAAGTTCGTGCCACGAAGATACGTCTGAATTTTTCGCAACTAACGCACACGATCCACCTTATAGGACACTAAACTGATGATTTAGTGCGTTCCTTACTATTTGGGTGGATTTGAGACCGTTGGTTGCCTTACGGAACTGGGGGCAAAACGGGCCGAACTAGTGCAAAAGTTCGTGCCACGTAGTCGCATCAGAATTTTTCACGATGAAGGCACCCGATCCAACCCATTGAACCCTAAACTGACGTTTTGGTGCGTTTCGTACTATTTGGGTGCATTTGGGACTGTTTGGTTGCCTTACGAAACTCGGTGCAAAGCGGGCCGAACTAGTTCAAAAGTTTGTGCCACGAAGTCACGTCAGAATTTTTCCGAACGAACGTACCCGATCCACCCCATTGGACCCTAAACTGACATTTTGGTGCGTTTCATAAAATTTGTGTGCATTTGAGACCGTTTGGTTGCCTTACGAAACTCGGTGCAAAGCGGGCCGAATTAGTGCAAAAGTTTGTGCCACGAAGTCACGTCAGAATTTTTCAGAACGAACGCACACGATCCACCCCATTGGACCCTAAACTGACATTTTGGTGCATTTCGTACTATTTGTGTGCATTTGGGACCATTCGGTTGCCTTACGGAACTCGGTGCAAAATTGGCCGCACTAGTGCAAAAGTTCGTGCCACGAAGTCGCATCGGAATTTTTCGCAACGAACACACCCGATCCACCCCATTAGACCCTAAACTTACGTTTTGGTGCGTTTCGTACTATTTGGGCGCATTTGGGTCCGTTTGGTTGCCTTACGAAACTCAATGCAAAGCGGGCCGAACTAGTTCAGAAGTTTGTGCCACGAAGTCACGTCAGAATTTTTCAGAACAAACGCACCCGGTCCACCCCATTGGACCCTAAACTGACATTTTGGTGCGTTTCATAATATTTGTGTGCATTTGGGACCGTTTGGTTGTCTTACGAAACTCGGTGCAAAGCGGGCCGAATTAGTGCAAAAGTTTGTGCCACGAAGTCACGTTAGAATTTTTCAGAATGAACGCACTCGATCCACCCCAATGGACCCTAAACTGACATTTTGGTGCGTTTCATACTATTTGGGTGCATTTGGGACCGTTTGGTTGCAATACGAAACTCGGTGTAAAGCGGGTCGAACAAGTGCAAAAGTTCGTGCCACGAAGTCGCGTCGAAATTTTTCACAACGAACACACCCGATACACCCCATTTTACCCTAAACTTATGTTTTGGTGCGTTTCGTACTATTTGGGTGTATTTAGGACCGTTCGGTTGCCTTACTGAACTCGGTGAAAAACGGGCCGAACTAGTGCAAAAGTTCGTCCCACGAAGACGCGTCTGAATTTTTCGCAACGAACGCACACGATCCACCTTATAGGACACTAAACTGATGTTTTAGTGCGTTCCGTTCTATTTGGGCGCATTTGAGACCGTTTGGTTGCCTTACGGTACTTGGTGCAAAACGGGCCGAACTAGTACAAAAGTTCGTGCCACGAAGTCGCATCGGAATTTTTCGTGACGAAGGCACCCGATCCACCCCATTGGACCCTAAACTGACGATTTGGTGTATTTCTTACTATTTGGGTGTATTAGGGACCGTTTGGTTGCCTTATGAAACTCGGTGCAAAACGGGCCGAACTAGTGCAAAGGTTCGTGCCACGAAGTCGCGTCGGAATTTTTCGCAACGTACGCACACGATCCACCTTATAGGACCCCAAACTGATGTTTTAGTGTGTTCCGTACTATTTGGGTGCATTTGAGACCGTTTGGTTGCCTTACGGAATTTGGTGCAAAACAGGCCGAACTAGTGCAAAAGTTCGTGCCACGAAGTCGCGTCGGAATTTTTTGCAACAAATCCACGCGATCCACCTTATAGGACCCTAAACTGATGTTTTAGTGCGATCCATACTATTTGGGTGCATTTAAGACCGTTTGGTTGCCTTACGGAACTTGGTACAAAACGGGCCGAACTTGTGTAAAAGTTCCTGCTACGAAGTTGCATCGGAATTTTTCGCGACTGAAGGCACCCGATGCACCCCATTGGACCCTAAACTAACGTTTTGGTGCATTTCTTACTATTTGGGTGCATTAGGGACCGTTTCGTTGCCTTCCAAAACTCGGTGCAAAACGGGCCGATCTAGTGCAATAGTTCGTGCCACAAAGTCGCGTAGAAATTTTGCACAACGAACGACCCGATCCACCCCATTGGACCCTAAACTGACATTTTCGTGCATTTCGTACTATTTGTGTGCATTTGGGACCGTTTGGTTGCCTTACGGAACTCGGTGCAAAATGGGCCGCACTAGTGCAAAAGTTCGTGCCACGAAGTCGCATCGGAATTTTTCGCAACGAACACACCCGATCCACCCCATTAGACCCTAAACTTACGTTTTGGTGCGTTTCGTACTATTTGGGTGCATTTGGGTCCGTTTGGTTGCCTTACGAAACTCGGTGCAAAGCGGGCCGAACTAGTTCAAAAGTTTGTACCACGAAGTCACGTCAGAATTTTTCAGAACAAACGCACCCGATCCACCCCATTGGACCCTAACCTGACATTTTGGTGCGTTTCATAATATTTGTGTGCATTTGGGACCGTTTGGTTGCCTTACGAAACTCGGTGCAAAGCGGGCCGAATTAGTGCAAAAGTTTGTGCCACGAAGTCACGTTAGAATTTTTCAGAATGAACGCACCCGATCCACCCCATTGGACCCTAAACTGATGTTTTGGTGCGTTTCGTACTATTTGGGTGCATTTAGGACCGTTCGGTTGCCTTACGGAACTCGGTGCAAAACGGGTCGAACTAGTGCAAAAGTTTGTGTCACGAAGACGCGTCTGAATTTTTCGCAACGAACGCACACGATCCACCTTATAGGACACTAAACTGATGTTTTAGTGCGTTCCGTTCTATTTGGGTGCATTTGAGACCGTTTGGTTGCCTTACGGAACTTGGTGCAAAACGGGCCGAACTAGTACAAAAGTTCGTGCCACGAAGTCGCATCGGAATTTTTCATGACGAAGGCACCCGATCCAACCCATTGGACCCTAAACTGATGATTTGGTGTATTTCTTACTATTTGGGTGCATTAGGGGTCTGGTTGCCTTATGAAACTCGGTGCAAAACGGGCCGAACTAGTACAAAACTTCGTGCCACGAAGTGTCATCAGAATTTTTTGCGACGAAGGCACCCGATCCACCCCATTGGACCCTAAACTAACGTTTTTGGTGCGTTTCATACTATTTTGGTGCATTTGGGACCGTTTGGTTGCCTTATGAAACTCGGTGCAAAGCGGGCCGAACTAGTGCAAAAGTTCGTGCCACGAAGACGCGTCTGAATTTTTCGCAACGAACACACACGATCCACTTTATAGGACACTAAACTGATGTTTTAGTGTGTTCCTTACTATTCGGGTGCATTTGAGGCCGTTTGGTTGCCTTACGGAACTTGGGGCAAAACGGCCGAACTAGTGCAAAAGTTCGTGCCACGTAGTCGCATCGGAATTTTTCGCGATGAAGGCACCCGATCCACCCCATTGGACCCTAAACTGACGTTTTGGAGCGTTTCGTACTATTTGGGTGCATTTGGGACCGTTTGCTTGCCTTACGAAACTCGGTGCTAAGCGGGCCGAGCTAGTTCAAAAGTTTGTGCCACGAAGTCACGTTAGAATTTTTGCACAACGAACGCACCCGATCCACCCCATTGGACCCTAAACTGACACTTTGGTGCGTTTCATAATATTTGTGGGCATTTGAGACCGTTTGGTTGCCTTACGAAACTCGGTACAAAGCAGGCCGAATTAGTGCAAAAGTTTGTTGCACGAAGTCACGTTAGAATTTTTCAGAACGAACGCACCCGATACACCCCATTGGACCCTAAACTGACATTTTGGTGCGTTTCATAATATTTGTGGGCATTTGAGACCGTTTGGTTGCATTACGAAACTCGTTGCAAAGCGGGTCGAACAAGTGCAAAAGTTCGTGCCATGAAGTCGCGTCGAAATTTTTCACAACGAACACACCCGATCCACCCCATTGGACCCTAAACTGATGTTTTGGTGCGTTTCGTACTATTTGAGTGCATTTAGGACCGTTCGGTTGCCTTACGGAACTCGGTGCAAAATGGGCCGAACTAGTGCAAAAGTTCGTGCCACGAAGACGCATCTGAATTTTTCGCAACGAACGCACACGATCCACATTATAGGACACTAAATTGATGTTTTAGTGCGTTCCGTTCTTTTTGGGTGCATTTGAGACCGTTTGGTTGCCTTACGAAACTTGGTGCAAAACGGGCCGAACTAGTACAAAAGTTCGTGCCACGAAGTCGCATCGGAATTTTTTGTGACGAAGGCACCCGATCCACCACATTGGACCCTAAACTGACGATTTGGTTTATTTCTGACTATTTGGGTGCATTAGGGACCGTTTGGTTGCCTTATGAAACTCAGTGCAAAACGGGCCGAACTAGTGCAAAAGTTCGTGCCACGAAGTCGCGTCTGAATTTTTCGCAACAAACGCACACGATCCACCTTATAGGACCCCAAACTGATGTTTTAGTGTGTTCCATACTATTTGTGTGCATTTGAGACCGTTTGGTTGCCTTACGGAACTTGGTGCAAAACGGTCCGAACTAGTACAAAAGTTCGTGCCACGAAGTCACATTGGAATGTTTTGCGACGAAGGCACCCGATCCACCCCATTGGACCCTAAACTAACGTTTTTGGTGCGTTTCATACTATTTTGGTGCATTTGGGACCGTTTGCTTGCCTTACGAAACTCGGTGCAAAGCGGGCCGAACTAGTGCAAAAGTTCGTGCCGCGAAGATACGTCTGAATTTTTCGCAACGAACGCACACGATCCACCTTATAGGACACTAAACTGATGATTTAGTGCGTTCCTTACTATTTGGGTGGATTTGAGACCGTTGGTTGCCTTACGGAACTGGGGGCAAAACGGGCCGAACTAGTGCAAAAGTTCGTGCCACGTAGTCGCATCGGAATTTTTCGCGATGAAGGCACACGATCCAACCCATTGGACCCTAAACTGACGTTTTGGTGCGTTTCGTACTATTTGGGTGCATTTGGGACTGTTTGGTTGCCTTACGAAACTCGGTGCAAAGCGGGCCGAACTAGTTCAAAAGTTTGTGCCACGAAGTCACGTCAGAATTTTTCCAAACGAACGCACCCGATCCACCCCATTGGACCCTAAACTGACATTTTGGTGCGTTTCATAAAATTTGTGTGCATTTGAGACCGTTTGGTTGCCTTACGAAACTCGGTGCAAAGCGGGCCGAATTAGTGCAAAAGTTTGTGCCACGAAGTCACGTCAGAATTTTTCAGAACGAACGCACACGATCCACCCCATTGGACCCTAAACTGACATTTTGGTGCATTTCGTACTATTTGTGTGCATTTGGGACCGTTCGGTTGCCTTACGGAACTCGGTGCAAAATGGGCCGCACTAGTGCAAAAGTTCGTGCCACGAAGTCGCATCGGAATTTTTCGCAACGAACACACCCGATCCACCCCATTAGACCCTAAACTTACGTTTTGGTGCGTTTCGTACTATTTGGGTGCATTTGGGTCCGTTTGGTTGCCTTACAAAACTCAATGCAAAGCGGGCCGAACTAGTTCAGAAGTTTGTGCCACGAAGTCACGTCAGAATTTTTCAGAACAAACGCACCCGGTCCACCCCATTGGACCCTAAACTGACATTTTGGTGCGTTTCATAATATTTGTGTGCATTTGGGACCGTTTGGTTGCCTTACGAAACTCGGTGCAAAGCGGGCCGAATTAGTGCAAAAGTTTGTGCCACGAAGTCACGTTAGAATTTTTCAGAATGAACGCACTCGATCCACCCCAATGGACCCTAATCTGACATTTTGGTGCGTTTCATACTATTTGGGTGCATTTGGGACCGTTTGGTTGCAATACGAAACTCGGTGCAAAGCGGGTCGAACAAGTGCAAAAGTTCGTGCCACGATGTCGCGTCGAAATTTTTCACAACGAACACACCCGATACACCCCATTGGACCCTAAACTTATGTTTTGGTGCGTTTTGTACTATTTGGGTGTATTTAGGACCGTTCGGTTGCCTTACGGAGCTCGGTGAAAAACGGGCCGAACTAGTGCAAAAGTTCGTCCCACGAAGACGCGTCTGAATTTTTCGCAACGATCGCACACGATCCACCTTATAGGACACTAAACTGATGTTTTAGTGCGTTCCGTTCTATTTGGGTGCATTTGAGACCGTTTGGTTGCCTTACGGTACTTGGTGCAAAACGGGCCGAACTAGTACAAAAGTTTGTGCCACGAAGTCGCATCGGAATTTTTTGTGACGAAGGCACCCGATCCACCCCATTGGACCCTAAACTGACGATTTAGTGTATTTCTTACTATTTGGGTGCATTGGGGACCGTTTGGTTGCCTTATGAAACTCGGTGCAAAACGGGCCGAACTAGTGCAAAAGTTCGTGCCACGTAGTCGCGTCGGAATTTTTCGCAACGAACGCACACGATCCACCTTATAGGACCCCAAACTGATGTTTTAGTGTGTTCCGTACTATTTGGGTGCATTTGAGACCGTTTGGTTGCCTTACGGAATTTGGTGCAAAACAGGCCGATGTAGTGCAAAAGTTCGTGCCACGAAGTCGCGTCGGAATTTTTTGCAACAAATCCACGCGATCCACCTTATAGGACCCTAAACTGATGTTTTAGTGCGATCCATACTATTTGGGTGCATTTAAGACCGTTTGGTTGCCTTACGGAACTTGGTGCAAAATGGGCCGAACTTGTGTAAAAGTTCCTGCTACGAAGTCGCATCGGAATTTTTCGCGACTGAAGGCACCCGATGTACCCCATTGGACCCTAAACTAACGTTTTGGTGCATTTCTTACTACTTGGGTGCATTAGGGACCGTTTCGTTGCCTTCCAAAACTCGGTGCAAAACGGGCCGATCTAGTGCAATAGTTCGTGCCACGAAGTCGCTTCGGAATTTTTCACACCGAACGCACGCGATCCACCTTATAGGACCCTAAACTGATGTTTTGGTGCGTTTTGTACTATTTGGGTGCATTTGGGACCGTTTGGTTGCCTTACGAAACTCGGTGCAAAGCGGGCCGAACTAGTGCAAAAGTTCGTGCCACAAAGGCGCGTAGTAATTTTGCACAACGAACGCACCAGATCCACCCCATTGGACCCTAAACTGACATTTTCGTGCATTTCATACTATTTGTGTGCATTTGTGACCGTTTGGTTGCCTTACGGAACTCGGTGCAAAATGGGCCGCACTAGTGCAAAAGTTCGTGCCACGAAGTCATGTCGGAATTTTTCGCAACGAACACACCCGATCCACCCCATTAGACCCTAAACTTACGTTTTGGTGCGTTTCGTACTATTTGGGTGCATTTTGGTCCGTTTGGTTGCCTTACGAAACTCGGTGCAAAGCGGGCCGAACTAGTTCAAAAGTTTGTACCACGAAGTCACGTCAGAATTTTTCCGAATGAACGCACCCGATCCACCCCATTGGACCCTAAACTGATGTTTTTTTGCATTTCGTACTATTTGCATGCATTTGGGACCGTTTGGTTGCCTTACGAAACTGGGTGCAAAACGGGCCGAACTAGTGCAAAAGTTCATGCCACGAAGTCGCGGCGGACTTTGTCGCAACGAACGCACCCGATCCATTCCAGTGGACCCTAAACTGATGTTTTGGTATGTTTCGTACTATTTGGGTGCATTTGGGACTGTTTGGTTGTGTTATGAAACTCGGTGCGAAACGGGACGAACTGGTCCAAAAGTTCGTGCCACGAAGTCGCGCCGGAATTTTTCGCAACGAAGGCACCCAATCCACCCCATTGGATCCTAAACTGATGTTTTGATGCGTTTCGTACTATTTGGGTGCATTTGAGACAGTTTGGTCGCGTTAAAAAACTCGGTGCAAAACAGGCCGAACTAGTGCAAAATTTCGTTCCACGAAGTCGCGTCAGAATTTTTCGCAACGAAGGCACCCGATCCACCCCATTGGACCCTAAACTGATGTTTGGTGTGTTTCGTACTATTTGGGTGTATTTGGGACCATTTAGTTGCCTTACGAAACTCGGTGTAAAACGGGCCGAACTATTGCAAAAGTTCGTGCCACGAAGTCGCGTCGGAATTTTGCGCAGCGAAGGCACCCAATCCACCCCATTGGACCCTAAACTGATGTTTTTTTGCATTTCGTACTATTTGCATGCATTTGGGACCGTTTGGTTGCCTTACGAAACTGGGTGCAAAACGGGCCGAACTAGTGCAAAAGTTCATGCCACGAAGTCGCGGCGGACTTTGTCGCAACGAACGCACCCGATCCATTCCAGTGGACCCTAAACTGATGTTTTGGTACGTTTCGTACTATTTGGGTGCATTTGGGACCGTTTGGTTGTGTTATGAAACTCGGTGCGAATCGGGACGAACTGGTCCAAAAGTTCGTGCCACGAAGTCGCGCCGGAATTTTTCGCAACGAAGGCACCCGATCCACCCCATTGGATCCTAAACTGATGTTTTGATGCGTTTCATACTATATGGGTGCATTGAGACAGTTTGGTCGCGTTAAAAAACTCGGTGCAAAACAGGCCGAACTAGTGCAAAAGTTCGTTCCACGAAGTCGCGCCGGAATTTTTCGCAACGAAGGCACCCGATCCACCCCTTTGGATCCTAAACTGATGTTTTGATGCGTTTCGTACTATTTGGGTGCATTTGAGACAGTTTGGTCGCGTTACAAAACTCGGTGCAAAACGGGCCGAACTAGTGCAAAAGTTCGTTCCACGAAGTCGCGTCGGAATTTTTCACAACAAAGGCACCCGATCCACCCCATTGGACCCTAAACTGATGTTTTGGTGTGTTCCGTACTATTTGGGTGTATTTCGGACCATTTAGTTGCCTTACGAAACTCGGTGTAAAACGGGCCGAACTATTGCAAAAGTTCGTGCCACGAAGTCGCGTCGGAATTTTGCGCAGCGAAGGCACCCGATCCACCCCATTGGACCCTAAACTGATGTTTTTTTGCATTTCGTACTATTTGCATGCATTTGGGACCGTTTGGTTGCCTTACGAAACTCGGTGCAAAACGGGCCGAACTAGTGCAAAAGTTCATGCCACGAAGTCGCGGCGGACTTTGTCGCAACGAACGCACCCAATCCATTCCAGTGGACCCTAAACTGATGTTTTGGTACATTTCGTACTATTTGGGTGCATTTGGGACCGTTTGGTTGTGTTATGAAACTCGGTGCGAAACGGGACGAACTGGTCCAAAAGTTCGTGCCACGAAGTCGCGCCGGAATTTTTCGCAACGAAGGCACCCAATCCACCCCATTGGATCCTAAACTGATGTTTTGATGCGTTTCGTACTATTTGGGTGCATTTGAGACAGTTTGGTCACGTTAAAAAACTCGGTGCAAAACAGGCCGAACTAGTGCAAAAGTTCGTTCCACGAAGTCGCGTCGGAATTTTTCGCAACGAAGGCACCCGATCCACCCCATTGGACCCTAAACTGATGTTTTGGTGTGTTTCGTACTATTTGGGTGTATTTGGGACCATTTAGTTGCCTTACGAAACTCGGTGTAAAACGGGCCGAACTATTGCAAAAGTTCGTGCTACGAAGTCGCGTCGGAATTTTGCGCAGCGAAGGCACCCGATCCACCCCATTGGACCCTAAACTGATGTTTTTTTTGCATTTCGTACTATTTGCATGCATTTGGGACCGTTTGGTTGCCTTACGAAACTGGGTGCAAAACGGGCCGAACTAGTGCAAAAGTTCATGCCACGAAGTCGCGGCGGACTTTGTCGCAACGAACGCACCCGATCCATTCCAGTGGACCCTAAACTGATGTGTTGGTACATTTCGTACTATTTGGGTGCATTTGGGACCGTTTGGTTGTGTTATGAAACTCGGTGCGAAACAGGACGAACTGGTCCAAAAGTTCGTGCCACGAAGTCGCGCCGGAATTTTTCGCAACGAAGGCACCCGATCCACCCCATTGGATCCTAAACTGATGTTTTGATGCGTTTCGTACTATATGGGTGCATTTGAGACAGTTTGGTCGCGTTAAAAAACTCGGTGCAAAACAGGCCGAACTAGTGCAAAAGTTCGTTCCACGAAGTCGCGTCGGAATTTTTCGCAACGAAGGCACCCGATCCACCCCATTGGACCCTAAACTGATGTTTTGGTGTGTTTCGTACTATTTGGGTGTATTTGGGACCATTTAGTTGCCTTACGAAACTCGGTGTAAAACGGGCCGAACTATTGCAAAAGTTCGTGCCACGAAGTCGCGTCGGAATTTTTCGCAGCGAAGGCACCCGATCCACCCCATTGGACCCTAAACTGATTTTTTTTTGCATTTCGTACTATTTGCATGCATTTGGGACCGTTTGGTTGCCTTACGAAACTGGGTGCAAAACGGGCCGAACTAGTGCAAAAGATCATGCCACGAAGTCGCGGCGGACTTTGTCGCAACGAACGCACCCGATCCATTCCAGTGGACCCTAAACTGATGTGTTGGTACGTTTCGTACTATTTGGGTGCATTTGGGACCGTTTGGTTGTGTTATGAAACTCGGTGCGAAACGGGACGAACTGGTCCAAAAGTTCGTGCCACGAAGTCGCGCCGGAATTTTTCGCAACGAAGGCACCCGATCCACCCCATTGGATCCTAAACTGATGTTTTGATGCGTTTCGTACTATATGGGTGCATTTGAGACAGTTTGGTCGCGTTAAAAAACTCGGTGCAAAACAGGCCGAACTAGTGCAAAAGTTCGTTCCACGAAGTCACGTCGGAATTTTTCGCAACGAAGGCACCCGATCCAACCCATTGGACCCTAAACTGATGTTTTGGTGTGTTTCGTACTATTTGGATGTATTTGGGACCATTTAGTTGCCTTACGAAACTCGGTGTAAAACGGGCCGAACTATTGCAAAAGTTCGTTCCACGAAGTCGCGTCGGAATTTTTCGCAACGAAGGCACCCGATCCACCCCATTGGATCCTAAACTGATGTTTTGATGCGTTTCATACTATATGGGTGCATTTGAGACAGTTTGGTCGCGTTAAAAAACTCGGTGCAAAACAGGCCGAACTAGTGCAAAAGTTCGTTCCACGAAGTCGCGTCGGAATTTTTCGCAACGAAGGCACCCGATCCACCCCATTGGACCCTAAACTGATGTTTTTTTGCATTTCGTACTATTTGCATGCATTTGGGACCGTTTGGTTGCCTTACGAAACTCGGTGCAAAACGGGCCGAACAAGTGCAAAAGTTCATGCCACGAAGTCGCGGCGGACTTTTTCGCAACGAACGCACCCGATCCATTCCAGTGGACCGTAAACTGATGTTTTGGTACGTTTCGTACTATTTGGGTGCATTTGGGACCGTTTGGTTGTGTTATGAAACTCGGTGCGAAACGGGACGAACTGGTCCAAAAGTTCGTGCCACGAAGTCGCGCCGGAATTTTTCGCAACGAAGGCACCCGATCCACCCCATTGGATCCTAAACTGATGTTTTGATGCGTTTCGTACTATTTGGGTGCATTTGAGACAGTTTGGTCGCGTTACAAAACTCGGTGCAAAACGGGCCGAACTAGTGCAAAAGTTCGTTCCACGAAGTCGCGTCGGAATTTTTCGTAACGAAGGCACCCGATCCACCCCATTGGACCCTAAACTGATGTTTTGGTGTGATTCATACTATTTGGGTGTATTTGGGACCATTTAGTTGCCTTACGAAACTCGGTGTAAAACGGGCCGAACTATTGCAAAAGTTCGTGCCACGAAGTCGCGTCGGAATTTTTCGCAACGAAGGCACCCGATCCACCCCATTGGACCCTAAACTGATGTTTTTTTTGCATTTCGTACTATTTGCATGCATTTGGGACCGTTTGGTTGCCTTACGAAACTGGGTGCAAAACGGGCCGAACTAGTGCAAAAGTTCATGCCACGAAGTCGCGGCGGACTTTTTCGCAACGAACGCACCCGATCCATTCCAGTGGACCCTAAACTGATGTTCTAGGTACGTTTCGTACTATTTGGGTGCATTTGGGACCGTTTGGTTGTGTTATGAAACTTGGTGCGAAACGGGACGAAATGGTCCAAAAGTTCGTGCCACAAAGTCGCGCCGGAATTTTTCGCAACGAAGGCACCCGATCCACCCCATTGGATCCTAAACTGATGTTTTGATGCGTTTCGTACTATTTGGGTGCATTTGAGACAGTTTGGTCGCGTTAAAAAACTCGGTGCAAAACGGGCCGAACTAGTGCAAAAGTTCGTTCCACGAAGTCGCGTCGGAATTTTTCGCAACGAAGGCACCCGATCCACCCCATTGGACCCTAAACTGATGTTTTTTTTGCATTTTGTACTATTGGCATGCATTTGGGACCGTTTGGTTGCCTTACGAAACTCGGTGCAAAACGGGCCGAACTAGTGCAAAAGTTCATGCCACGAAGTCGCGGCGGACTTTGTCGCAACGAACGCACCCGATCCATTCCAGTGGACCCTAAACTGATGTTCTGGTACGTTTCGTACTATTTGGGTGCATTTGGGACCGTTTGGTTGTGTTATGAAACTCGGTGCGAAACGGGACGAAATGGTCCAAAAGTTCGTGCCACGAAGTCGCGCCGGAATTTTTCGCAACGAAGGCACCCGATCCACCCCATTGGATCCTAAACTGATGTTTTGATGCATTTCGTACTATTTGGGTGCATTTGAGATAGTTTGGTCGCGTTAAAAAACTTGGTGCAAAACAGGCCGAACTAGTGCAAAAGTTCGTTCCACGAAGTCGCGTCGGAATTTTCGCAACGAAGGCACCCGATCCACCCCATTGGACCCTAAACTGATGTTTTTTTGCATTTCGTACTATTTGCATGCATTTGGGACCGTTTGGTTGCCTTACGAAACTCGGTGCAAAACGGGCCGAACTAGTGCAAAAGTTCATGCCACGAAGTCGCGGCGGACTTTTTCGCAACGAACGCACCCGATCCATTCCAGTGGACCGTAAACTGATGTTTTGGTACGTTTCGTACTACTTGGGTGCATTTGGGACCGTTTGGTTGTGTTATGAAACTCGGTGCGAAACGGGACGAACTGGTCCAAAAGTTCGTGCCACGAAGTCGCGCCGGAATTTTTCGCAACGAAGGCACCCGATCCACCCCATTGGATCCTAAACTGATGTTTTGATGCGTTTCGTACTATTTGGGTGCATTTGAGACAGTTTGGTCGCGTTACAAAACTCGGTGCAAAACGGGCCGAACTAGTGCAAAAGTTCGTTCCACGAAGTCGCGTCGGAATTTTTCGCAACGAAGGCACCCGATCCACCCCATTGGACCCTAAACTGATGTTTTGGTGTGATTCATACTATTTGGGTGTATTTGGGACCATTTAGTTGCCTTATGAAACTCGGTGTAAAACGGGCCGAACTATTGCAAAAGTTCGTGCCACGAAGTCGCGTCGGAATTTTTCGCAACGAAGGCACCCGATCCACCCCATTGGACCCTAAACTGATGTTTTTTTGCATTTCGTACTATTTGCATGCATTTGGGACCAGTTTGGTTGCCTTACGAAACTGGGTGCAAAACGGGCCGAACTAGTGCAAAAGTTCATGCCACGAAGTCGCGGCGGACTTTTTCGCAACGAACGCACCCGATCCATTCCAGTGGACCCTAAACTGATGTTTTGGTACGTTTCGTACTATTTGGGTGCATTTGGGACCGTTTGGTTGTGTTATGAAACTCGGTGCGAAACGGGACGAACTTGTCCAAAAGTTCGTGCCACGAAGTCGCGCCGGAATTTTTCGCAACGAAGGCACCCGATCCACCCCATTGGATCCTAAACTGATGTTTTGATGCGTTTCGTACTATTTGGGTGCATTTGAGACAGTTTGGTCGCGTTACAAAACTCGGTGCAAAACGGGCCGAACTAGTGCAAAAGTTCGTTCCACGAAGTCGCGTCGGAATTTTTCGCAACGAAGGCACCCGATCCACCCCATTGGACCCTAAACTGATGTTTTGGTGTGATTTCGTACTATTTGGGTGTATTTGGGACCATTTAGTTGCCTTACGAAACTCGGTGTAAAACGGGCCGAACTATTGCAAAAGTTCGTGCCACGAAGTCGCGTCGGAATTTTTCGCAACGAAGGCACCCGATCCACCCCATTGGACCCTAAACTGATGTTTTTTTGCATTTCGTACTATTTGCATGCATTTGGGACCGTTTGGTTGCCTTACGAAACTCGGTGCAAAACGGGCCGAACTAGTGCAAAAGTTCATGCCACGAAGTCGCGGCGGACTTTTTCGCAACGAACGCACCCGATCCATTCCAGTGGACCCGTAAACTGATGTTTTGGTACGTTTCGTACTATTTGGGTGCATTTGGGACCGTTTGGTTGTGTTATGAAACTCGGTGCTGAAACGGGACGAACTGGTCCAAAAGTTCGTGCCACGAAGTCGCGCCGGAATTTTTCGCAACGAAGGCACCCGATCCACCCCATTGGATCCTAAACTGATGTTTTGATGCGTTTCGTACTATTTGGGTGCATTTGAGACAGTTTGGTCGCGTTACAAAACTCGGTGCAAAACGGGCCGAACTAGTGCAAAAGTTCGTTCCACGAAGTCGCGTCGGAATTTTTCGCTAACGAAGGCACCCGATCCACCCCATTGGACCCTAAACTGATGTTTTGGTGTGATTCATACTATTTGGGTGTATTTGGGACCATTTAGTTGCCTTACGAAACTCGGTGTAAAACGGGCCGAACTATTGCAAAAGTTCGTGCCACGAAGTCGCGTCGGAATTTTTCGCAACGAAGGCACCCGATCCACCCCATTGGACCCTAAACTGATGTTTTTTTGCATTTCGTACTATTTGCATGCATTTGGGACCGTTTGGTTGCCTTACGAAACTGGGTGCAAAACGGGCCGAACTAGTGCAAAAGTTCATGCCACGAAGTCGCGGCGGACTTTTTCGCAACGAACGCACCCGATCCATTCCAGTGGACCCTAAACTGATGTTTTGGTACGTTTCGTACTATTTGGGTGCATTTGGGACCGTTTGGTTGTGTTATGAAACTCGGTGCGAAACGGGACGAACTGGTCCAAAAGTTCGTGCCACGAAGTCGCGCCGGAATTTTTCGCAACGAAGGCACCCGATCCACCCCATTGGATCCTAAACTGATGTTTTGATGCGTTTCGTACTATTTGGGTGCATTTGAGACAGTTTGGTCGCGTTACAAAACTCGGTGCAAAACGGGCCGAACTAGTGCAAAAGTTCGTTCCACGAAGTCGCGTCGGAATTTTTCGCAACGAAGGCACCCGATCCACCCCATTGGACCCTAAACTGATGTTTTTGGTGTGATTCGTACTATTTGGGTGTATTTGGGACCATTTAGTTGCCTTACGAAACTCGGTGTAAAACGGGCCGAACTATTGCAAAAGTTCGTGCCACGAAGTCGCGTCGGAATTTTTCGCAACGAAGGCACCCGATCCACCCCATTGGACCCTAAACTGATGTTTTTTTGCATTTCGTACTATTTGCATGCATTTGGGACCGTTTGGTTGCCTTACGAAACTGGGTGCAAAACGGGCCGAACTAGTGCAAAAGTTCATGCCACGAAGTCGCGGCGGACTTTTTCGCAACGAACGCACCCGATCCATTCCAGTGGACCCTAAACTGATGTTTTGGTACGTTTCGTACTATTTGGGTGCATTTGGGACCGTTTGGTTGTGTTATGAAACTCGGTGCGAAACGGGACGAACTGGTCCAAAAGTTCGTGCCACGAAGTCGCGCCGGAATTTTTCGCAACGAAGGCACCCGATCCACCCCATTGGATCCTAAACTGATGTTTTGATGCGTTTCGTACTATTTGGGTGCATTTGAGACAGTTTGGTCGCGTTACAAAACTCGGTGCAAAACGGGCCGAACTAGTGCAAAAGTTCGTTCCACGAAGTCGCGTCGGAATTTTTCGCAACGAAGGCACCCGATCCACCCCATTGGACCCTAAACTGATGTTTTGGTGTGATTTCAGTACTATTTGGGTGTATTTGGGACCATTTAGTTGCCTTACGAAACTCGGTGTAAAACGGGCCGAACTATTGCAAAAGTTCGTGCCACGAAGTCGCGTCGGAATTTTTCGCAACGAAGGCACCCGATCCACCCCATTGGACCCTAAACTGATGTTTTTTTGCATTTCGTACTATTTGCATGCATTTGGGACCGTTTGGTTGCCTTACGAAACTGGGTGCAAAACGGGCCGAACTAGTGCAAAAGTTCATGCCACGAAGTCGCGGCGGACTTTTTCGCAACGAACGCACCCGATCCATTCCAGTGGACCCTAAACTGATGTTTTGGTACGTTTCGTACTATTTGGGTGCATTTGGGACCGTTTGGTTGTGTTATGAAACTCGGTGCGAAACGGGACGAACTGGTCCAAAAGTTCGTGCCACGAAGTCGCGCCGGAATTTTTCGCAACGAAGGCACCCGATCCACCCCATTGGATCCTAAACTGATGTTTTGATGCGTTTCGTACTATTTGGGTGCATTTGAGACAGTTTGGTCGCGTTACAAAACTCGGTGCAAAACGGGCCGAACTAGTGCAAAAGTTCGTTCCACGAAGTCGCGTCGGAATTTTTCGCAACGAAGGCACCCGATCCACCCCATTGGACCCTAAACTGATGTTTTGGTGTGATTCATACTATTTGGGTGTATTTGGGACCATTTAGTTGCCTTACGAAACTCGGTGTAAAACGGGCCGAACTATTGCAAAAGTTCGTGCCACGAAGTCGCGTCGGAATTTTTCGCAACGAAGGCACCCGATCCACCCCATTGGACCCTAAACTGATGTTTTTTTGCATTTCGTACTATTTGCATGCATTTGGGACCGTTTGGTTGCCTTACGAAACTCGGTGCAAAACGGGCCGAACTAGTGCAAAAGTTCATGCCACGAAGTCGCGGCGGACTTTTTCGCAACGAACGCACCCGATCCATTCCAGTGGACCGTAAACTGATGTTTTGGTACGTTTCGTACTATTTGGGTGCATTTGGGACCGTTTGGTTGTGTTATGAAACTCGGTGCGAAACGGGACGAACTGGTCCAAAAGTTCGTGCCACGAAGTCGCGCCGGAATTTTTCGCAACGAAGGCACCCGATCCACCCCATTGGATCCTAAACTGATGTTTTGATGCGTTTCGTACTATTTGGGTGCATTTGAGACAGTTTGGTCGCGTTACAAAACTCGGTGCAAAACGGGCCGAACTAGTGCAAAAGTTCGTTCCACGAAGTCGCGTCGGAATTTTTCGCTAACGAAGGCACCCGATCCACCCCATTGGACCCTAAACTGATGTTTTGGTGTGATTCATACTATTTGGGTGTATTTGGGACCATTTAGTTGCCTTACGAAACTCGGTGTAAAACGGGCCGAACTATTGCAAAAGTTCGTGCCACGAAGTCGCGTCGGAATTTTTCGCAACGAAGGCACCCGATCCACCCCATTGGACCCTAAACTGATGTTTTTTTGCATTTCGTACTATTTGCATGCATTTGGGACCGTTTGGTTGCCTTACGAAACTGGGTGCAAAACGGGCCGAACTAGTGCAAAAGTTCATGCCACGAAGTCGCGGCTGGACTTTTTCGCAACGAACGCACCCGATCCATTCCAGTGGACCCTAAACTGATGTTTTGGTACGTTTCGTACTATTTGGGTGCATTTGGGACCGTTTGGTTGTGTTATGAAACTCGGTGCGAAACGGGACGAACTTGTCCAAAAGTTCGTGCCACGAAGTCGCGCCGGAATTTTTCGCAACGAAGGCACCCGATCCACCCCATTGGATCCTAAACTGATGTTTTGATGCGTTTCGTACTATTTGGGTGCATTTGAGACAGTTTGGTCGCGTTACAAAACTCGGTGCAAAACGGGCCGAACTAGTGCAAAAGTTCGTTCCACGAAGTCGCGTCGGAATTTTTCGCAACGAAGGCACCCGATCCACCCCATTGGACCCTAAACTGATGTTTTGGTGTGATTCATACTATTTGGGTGTATTTGGGACCATTTAGTTGCCTTACGAAACTCGGTGTAAAACGGGCCGAACTATTGCAAAAGTTCGTGCCACGAAGTCGCGTCGGAATTTTTCGCAACGAAGGCACCCGATCCACCCCATTGGACCCTAAACTGATGTTTTTTTGCATTTCGTACTATTTGCATGCATTTGGGACCGTTGGTTGCCTTACGAAACTGGGTGCAAAACGGGCCGAACTAGTGCAAAAGTTCATGCCACGAAGTCCGTCGCGATGGACTTTTTCGCAACGAACGCCACCGATCCATTCCAGTGGACCCTAAACTGATGTTTTGGTACAGTTTCGTACTATTTGGGTGCATTTGGGACCGTTTGGTTGTGTTATGAAACTCGGTGCGAAACGGACGAACTTGGTCCAAAAGTTCGTGCCACGAAGTCGCGCCGGAATTTTTCGCAACGAAGG